>NC_056737.1:798396174-798508674 GCF_019279795.1 Protopterus annectens
CCTGACATCTGGGGCAAGAAAAACTGAAGAAAATGGCGTCGGATGCATTATATATACCCCTGGCGCACTGACGTCAGGGAAGAAGCGACAGCAACCGACGCCGGACCAAGACTTTGGAATTCCGGCCGACTGCGGGACCGCCTGACGACAGGATAACCCAAGTGTGATGACTGCAGCAGGGTGTACACTCGAACATCTACATTTATGGTAGGTACAAAACTGTACTTTTTTTGAGCTCTATACAACCATTATTTCTTACATTTGGCTATAAAGGGCAGCAAACAATATCTGAGGGGTAAGGGTGGAGCTTGAGAGCTTTCAGTATCCATGAGCTGTAAAAAGCAGCAGAGTCATATCAGAGAATCTGATCTGAACCCACGTGTTGATGAAGAATGAAAATGGACAACACAGATGGAATGATGTTCATCGTGTTTCACTGTTGCAGTCATTACTCTTGGGTTATCCTGCTGGCAGGCTACCCACAATCGGCCTGAATTCCAAAGTCCTTGTCTGGCGTCGGTTGTTGTCGCCTCTTCCATGACGTCAGTGTGCCAGGGGTATAAAAGATGCAGCCGACGCCATTTTCTTCAGTCTTTCTTGCCACGCGGTGCCCGACACAAAAGCACTTCGCAAGTGCCGGTCGGCCGACTCCTGAGATTTTCAAATCCGAATTTCAGAACCGAAGTCTTCTTTAAAGCTAAGTACCCCATTGGGGAAACTTTTTTTTCTTGCTCCAGACCAATGTCAGAAAAAGTTAACAATTGTATTTCTTGTGGGAAGCAAATACCTCATAAGGATTTTCATTCTTACTGTATTCCTTGCCTAGGCCCTGACCACGATGTTGCTAGCTGTTGGTTTTGTGCTAAATTTAACCAACGCACTATTATGCGTCTGTTCAATTTTGCATTTCATTACTTTGGCCGAAGATTTAACTATATAATGCCGTCACCTGAGTTTACAAAAAACGCAAAGACAAGGAAGAGGAGAGGCCTCCGCTAGGCCAGTCGCCGGTTCTCAGTGAGGCGCTTTCGCAGCCCCTGACGCTTGCTACCTCAGAGCCACAGGCCGCTTCCGACTCCCACATGGAGCCGACTGGGCCTCTGGATACTCAAGGTATTGGACACTCGGAAACAATTCCCTCAGATGTGTCTGGAGCCGCTGGAGCATGCATTGGCTTCTGAGGGTGTCTTCAGACCTACACAGTTATATGTTAAGCCAACTTCAGCTTCAAAGGCAAAGACTAAAGCAGTTCTAAAGACAAAGAAACCAGTACAGCATTCTCCTACTCAGACTTCCATGCCTAAAAATAGATGCTTAAAATGGGTTCCCATCCCCCTCCTTATAAGAGGCCTAGGCAAGAGACAGAATATGATTCTTCTGAGCAGGTTTCAATTTCCTCTGATTCCTCTTCTGAACAGGGATACTCTTTTCCTCCCTACGAGGATTCTGATGCTGAAGAATCCATTCCTTCAGGCTCTCCTCCTGAGGATTATTCTTTTGGGAAGACCCTGCATATACCATGAGGGAGCATTTTCACTGGGAGAGCCAAGATTGCTCAGAATCCAAGAAAAGGCTCAGAGACTTCCTTTTACTACCTCAGCACAGACCTCTTGCTATTCCACCTGTTCTAGACATTGTAGATGATGTATTTTCAGAGTCCGGCCTGTCTCCTGACTCTCTACCCCCTGCACCTGCTAAGCCAGACAGACACTACCGGGTCCCAGACTCTCATAAATTTCTATATAAAAACCCCGCTGCTGACCCAGAAACTATATCTCAGGGTCCCAAAGGGGTCAAGGCTTCCACTGCAAAAAACCCTGTCCCCTTTGATAGGGATTCTAGGGCACTGGACAGATGGGGGGAAAACAGTTTACACTTCTGCTGCCTTGGCTGTTCACCTGTAAGGGATATTGGGATTGATCTAGCAAACCCCCCCCAGGAGTGCCCACTTCCCTGCTAAGCCCACTACTTTTCTGTCTCATACCAACTCATAATTCTTTCTAGCATGTCGAAGGGTCAGATGCTGGCGTCCTCTCCTGCCCATTTGGTGAATCTGGGAATTCTGAGACAATGTTACAATTGCCTCATGTACACGGACAACCATCTCCTCCTCCCATGTAACACTAACACTTGTGAGAGATGCAGCTATTTAGCCAGACTGGAGGCTGAGCTCTCTCAACTCAGGACTGGCAAGACCAGGCAGGAGGAGAAGGCAACTACACACACCACAATACCAGTCTCACATAACTCAACCACACCACTGAATCAAACACATAAACACACTAAGACATACTCGAGGGCTCTGAGTAAAATTTACCTAAACAGCAGAGGCCTCCAAAGCAGACACCCAAGCAACTGCAAACTCAATACACCACACAAACAACACATAAACAACAAAATCAGTGTGCAAAGCAGTCACTGCCCTTAAGGCCAAATACAACACCAAACATACTTGTCATAGGTGACTCCATAGTCAGACACACTGACGTCCCGCTCACCAGACTGAGTAAGGAGAAGGTCACAGTAAGCTGCCTGTCGGGCGCTAGAATCCGCCACATAACACAAGCACTCAGGTCTCTCAACAGCAGGTACAAGTACGACTCGGTCATTGTCCACGCTGGTGTCAACGACCTGAGACGTACCTCCTTGACCTGTGCCTGACATATAAGGCCATGTCAAACCCTGATTTGATGAATATGCTTCACCTCAAAAAATCTAGATCCCTCAGAACCACAAGGGCGGGAGACTTAAACCTTGACACGGTTATTAATAGAACATGCTGGAGGGACAGATTCATCACACAGAGACTCCCTATGCTGTGGAATAAAATCCCGGTACATGTGAGGCAGAGCACCTCGCTGGCCTTGTTCAAGAGGAATCTTGACCAATGGATGGGGGATCGCAGATATACCCCAGGGATTACTTGACAGAGGCACAGCAAAATAATAGGCATAGTTTTATTCAAACTAAAGGGGTGGCGAAAGCCAAATAACTATGGGCTAGGCTTATAAATGCCCTTGGGCAGATAGCCTAGTATGAACCTATGAACCTATGATCTGTTGGCTCTCTGCCTTCTTGGGAACCTTGGTTCTTTTTCTTCATGTTGCTGAGAGCTTCATTCCTTTGAGCCTATATTCTTTGAGGTTGGAATTTGCTACAGTTCTTATTCTGGAAAATGCAGTTCACTTAGCAGCCTATCACTATTCTCATCCCCTCCAATGCTGTCTTCTTCCCATGGTGGGGTGAAGGAGCCCAGTCCGAGATTGAATCCCTGAGACATTTCACTTGAGGGATCCTCCTGTCAGCTTTGAAGCGTGGCTACTTTCTCTGATGTTCTTCGTGTTTCACTGTTGCAGTCATTACATTTGGGTAATCTGCTGGCAGGTTGCCCTCAAGTCGGCCTGATTAACAAAGTCTTGGGTCCAGCGTGGGTTGCTGGCCCCCCTTTTATGACGTCAGGTCGTCAGGGGTATAAACATGCATCCGACGCCATTACATCAGTCTTTCTTGCCGTGTGGTGCCGGAAGCAGAAGCAGTTCGCAAGTGCCGGTCGGCCGATTCAGAACCAAAGTCTTCAACTTAAAGCTAAGTACCCCGTTAGGGAAACTTTTTCTTGCTCCTTACCGATGTCAGTAAAAGTTAGTACTTGTGGAAGGCAAATACCTCACAAAGATTTTCATTCGTACTGTATTCCTTGCCTAGGCCCTGACCATGACGTACCTTGCTGTCGGTTTTGTGCTTTATTTAATCAGCCCACTGTCCGTCGTCTGCACATTTCTCCCTCTAAAGTATTTTGGTTCTCGGTTTAATTATCCAGAAATGTCGTCGGTTAGCCATCCGACTACCGGGATTCCGAAAAAACGCAAAGATAAAGACAGAGACTGGCCGCCGAGGTCCAAAACTGCCGATGATGCTTCTTCTAAGCCAGTCGCCAGTTCGCTGGTACACATTGAGGTGCTTTTGCATCCCCTGATACCCACTACTTCTGATTCGCAGGCCTCTACTGAGACCCATTCTGAGTCTGGTATGCCACGAGATGTTTCATCTATGGCACCCGCGGATGTCTCTACCCTGGATTGGTCCAGAGCCGCTGTGCAGGCAGCGGCTTCTAAGGGTGTATTCAGGCCTACAGACTTGCATATTAAACCGACTCCACCTTCATTACTAAGGTGTAAATCTCGATCTCTGTCTAAAAAAAAGACTCCCAGGCCACATGTTCAGGCCCCTATGCCTAAAAAACAAATGATCAAAATGGCTGAAGATCTAATTACTCTAATCAGGGGTAGTCAACCCCCCCCCCCCATAAAGAGGCCTAGGGCCTAGCTTGATTATGAATCTTCTGATCAAATTTCTGTTTCTTCTGACTCTTCTAATGACCTGGATTTGTCCATACCTACTTATGAGGATTCTGATGCAGAGGATTCCATTCCCTCTGCTTCCCCTCCTGAGGATTTTTCTTTTGGGGAAACTTTACATACCTTAAGGGAGCATTTCCACTGGGAAAGTCAGGAATTTTCTGATTCAAAAAAGGCTTAGGGATTTCCTTCTACCTCAGCATAGGCCTTTGGCTATACCTCCTGTACTAGACATTGTTGTTGATGTGTTTACGGAATCCAGTATGACCCCTGATTCCCTGCCTCCGGCTCCTACTAAACCTGACAGATATTACAGGATTCCCGAGTCCCACACAAGTACCTTTTCAAAAATCCTGTTGTAGATCCAAGAAACCATTTCTCAGGGGCCCAAGGGCATTAAAGCTTCTACTGCTAAAAATCCTATCCCTTCTGATAGAGACTCCAGGGCGCTGGATAGATGGGGTAAGAAGGTTTATACTTCTGCAACATTGGCAATCAGGGCTTTAAACTGCCAATTTCATATGTTAAAATATCAACAGCATATTATTGGACTGCTTATACAGAAAATGATGTTGATTCCTGTGTGGAAAATAAAGATTTACAGGATTTATTGCATTCTGCTGAACAAGTTGGAAAACATGCTTTGCAATGTGGTTTTGATTCTTTAGAGGCCTCCTGCAGGGCTGCTGTTACTGGGTCTGTGCTTAGAAGACAAGCTTGGCTTAAGGAGCAATCTTTGCCTGATCATGTTAAAGCGAAATTGTTGGATGCTCCTTTAAATCAGGACCGCCTGTTTGGCAATAAGGCTGAAGAAGTTCTAAAAAAGATGGAAGATAAAGCTAAATCTATGCAAACTGTTAAAGATTTCTTACAAGTGTAACCTCCAAGATTTAGTAGGCACTGACCTACTAAGAATTGGTCTTTTCCAGCTCCTTCCAGGTCCTCTCAAGCCAAACCCAGACACACCAAAAGCACCAGGTTTCAGTCTCAGGGGACTCTCAGAACTAAGCAATGGGGGGCCTCCACTTTCAAATCTGGAAATAACAAGACACTCCCCTATGGTAAACAGTCTCAATGACTTCCTTTTAAAAGTACCAAGCCACTTACCTTTTAGCCGCCCCTTTGGGGAGAAAGATTGCTCTTCATGCAAAGAACTGGGAACTCATGACCCAGGACAAATGTGTTTTAAATATAGTGTCCCAGGGATACAGATTTCATTTCCACACGTTGCCAACACCAAACGGGCGGCCAGACCTGCCCCAAATTAGTGGGCAGAGGCTCAAAAACAAGTACTTTCCCTCTTAAACATGGGGGCTATTCAGCCAGTACCAGAAGAGGAAAAAGGACATGATTTCTATTCCAGGCTTTTTCTGGTACCCAGGAAAGACAAATCATGGTATCCAATTCTGGACCTGTCTACTCTAAACACCTTTCTGGACATTCCAAAATTCAAGATGCTGACTCTTCACCAGTTACTTCCTATGCTAGGTGAAGATGCCTGGTTGGCAACTCTAGATTTAAAAGAAGCATACCTGCACATCCCAATCAGGAAATCTTGCAAGACGATACCTACGCTTCAAAGCAGGCTACTTGCATTATCAGTTCTCTGCACTGCCCTTTGGCTTGTCTACTGCGCCAAGGGTATTCACAAGGTGCCTGGCTCCAGTTATTGCATTTTGCTGGCAAAGAAATATTCAAATATATCCATACCTGGACGATTGTCTAATCTAAATCATCTGGTGTTTGTAAAACGGGTTCTACCTTGTCTGGGGTACACCATAAACGAAAAGAAATCACAACTGGTACCCTCTCAACAGATTACATTCCTGGGTGCAAGCTTGGATACAACTGCCCAGATGGCTTTCCTCACGCCAGAGAAGCAAATTCATTTGGTAACTTACTTCAGACAAGTGGCCACAAAAACCCTGCTATCTGCAAGACAAATACTGCAAGCCTTGGAGTTCATGGCCTCCTGCATTCTTCTAATTCCATATGCAAGACTGCATATGAGGAAACTACAGTGGTACTTAAAAAGTCTATGGAGTCAACATTGTCACAGCTTGGAAACTATTCCTATCATACCTTGCCTACGTCTGGAATTCCTATGGTGGGCAGAGGCCTGCCACCAAAACAAGGGACTGCCATTCACACTAGCCCCTGCCGCCCAAACCCTAACTACAGATGCATCAGACTATGCATGGGGGTCTCACCTGGCAGGAAAGTGCATTCAGGGCAAATGGAACCCAAATCAAATGCACCTACATATCAATCTAAAAAAAATGTTAGCTGTACAGAATGCTCTGACAGCCTTCAAGGACTACATTCTTCCAGGACAACTAATGGTAAAGATGGGCAACACCACGATTATGTGGTACATAAACAAGCAGGGGGGTAGGTTCATAGGTTCATAGGTTCATAGGTTCATACTAGGCTATCTGCCCAAGGGCATTTATAAGCCTAGCCCATAGTTATGTGGCTTTCGCCACCCCTTTAGTTTGAATAAAAACTATGCCTATCATTTTGCTGTGCCTCTGTCAAGCAGTGACGCTGAAGTAATCCCTGGGGTATATCTGCAATCTCCCATCCATTGGTCAAGATTCCTCTTGAACAAGACCAGAGAGGTGCTCTGCCTCACATGTACCGGGATTTTGTTCCACAGCATAGGGAGTCTCTGGGTGATGAATCTGTCCCTCCAGCACGTTCTATTTATAACCGTGTCAAGGTTTAAGTCTCCCCGCCTTGTGGTTCTGAGGGATCTAGATTTTTTGAGGTGAAGCATATTCATCAAATCTGGGTTTGACATGGCCTTGTATGTCAGGCACAGGTCACCTCTGAGCAAGCGGTATGAGACTGAATAGAGCTGGAGTTCTTTCAGTCGGGCAGCATAAGACATATTTTGAGACCCTTTATCCTTTTGGTGAGGAACTTTGGGGCCTTTCAAGCTGCAGCAGGTGTCTGGTCAGATACATTCCGAACGGGCATTGTACTCAATCATAGGTCTAATAAGTGATGAGTACAGGGGACGATGACCTCCTTGATCTAGATGTGAATCCCTTCATGATCAGGTGGGTGATATAGAAGGTTTTCCTAACTACTTTAGCAACATGAGTGTCAAACGAAGGCTACTGTCAACCTGGGTCCCCAGATCTCTGATGACTTTTTCTGTGCTCAGTGGATTCCCACCTATATGGTAGCTAGGGTAGCCTTGTTTTTCCCAAAGGGTATGACTATGCATTTTTGGCTTAACTTCAGGCCATGGCTCTGGCACCAGTTATCCATTTCTGTGAGGCCCTTCTGGAGGATATCTGTGTCAGATGTGTTTCGACTATGGCCCAGTTTGCAGTCATCTGCAAACTTTGTCAGCCATAACCCTCCTGTGTTTGCTTGTACTTCAGAAAAGTAGATGCCGAACAAGAGTGGACCCAGGACTGAGCCTGTGGGACACCACTTGTGACAGGCTTTGAGTCTGACATGGCTCCAGCAACTCTGACCCTGTGGGTTCTGTCACTTAGCCAGTTTGCAACCCATCTTGTGATGTATGGGTTTACATTCAAGCTGATGAGTTTTTCGATGATACCTGAGTGGGGTATTGTGTCAAGGCCTTTGCCAGGTCGAGGTAGGCTGTATGGACTGCCTTTCCTCATCAATGGCCTTGGTGACTGTCTCAAAAAGTCAACCAAGTTTAAGAGGCAGGATCTGCCTTTGACAAAGCCAAACTGAGTTGGATCCAAAGTCTGCAAGTTCCCTATGTCTTTATTTATGAGTTCCATTATGATCCTCTCCATGGCTTTGCAGATAAGGCTTGTCAAGCTAATGGGCGGTAATTTCAGGGTCTGTGGAGGCACCGCCTTATGAAGTGGGACCACAGTCGCCGTACGCCACTCCTTGGGTACGTATCCTGAGGTGAGGCTAAGATTAAACAGCTGTCCTAACTGTGGGTTTAATTCCTCATTGAGTTCATGAAGCACACAGCCGGGGACACCATCCGTCCCATGGATGCTGTGTTTTTGCCTTAGTGAGGGCAGTTCTCACCTGGGCGTTGGAGATGTTTGGGGCTACAATCCTCTGGAATAGATATCTCTCCTTTGGGGAGGGGAGAAGTTTGCACTGAACCTGTCAGCCAGTATGTTGGCAATGTGTGTAGGTTCAGTAATTTTCACATCATTTTGAACTAATTCTGAGCATATCTGGGAGTTTCCTCCTAGGTTTCTAACATAGCTAAAGAAGGCCTTATGATTCTCTTTAGAGTCCTTGGCGATTTTTCTCTCAAAATTTGCCTTGGATGATTTTATGAGAGCTCTTAGTTTTTACTTATAATGATCAAAGGTGTCTTACCTTTCAAGGCTTTTGCTCTATCTGGAAGTAGCTTCCCCCTTTGCTTGTAGAGCTTGTTTATGGCTGGGGTCCACCAGACTGGACGCTTGCCTTTGGTACAGAGAGTCTTAGTTTTGTTTGGGATTGCCTGATCCATGCAGTCCTGTAGGTGCTGGTAGAAGGCATTTGTAAGTGATTCAGCGGTTTGAGTAATGTTTACCACTGGCTCAGGGGCCTTAAAGGAGACCACACTAGTTTTTAGAAGTGTGAAATCGGCTTTTGAGAAGTTTTTCACTGTGGTCTTTTTTGTTTCAGGTGGGGGCGGGATGAGGACCTCCAGCGAGATTAGTTTATGATCTGATCTCACCAGTGAGGGGTATACTTCCATTGTGGTGAACATTATGATCCCATGTTCGTGATGATGAGATCAAGTATGTTTTCTCCTCTTGTGGGGATGGTGACTAGTTGTTCCATGGCATTTGAGTTTATGAACTCCAGGAATCTTTGGGTTAGAGTGTTCGGGCTTGAGTAGTGTTCCCAGTCTATATTAGGGTAGTTAAAGTCACCTAGTATGATGGTGTTTGGAGATACATTTATCCCCTCCAATGTTTTCAGGAAGGCCATGTGAGGTTCCTGAGTTTGAGAGGGTGGCCTGTAACATGCTACAAATTGCAGAGCAGTCTTGCCTATGGTTAATTGCACCTGGATGGTCTCCGATGCATCATGCGTTGCCACCAACCTTGAGGTGTGGGTGTCCTTTATGAATATGGACACCCCCTCCTTTCTTGGTGTTGTCCGGATTTTGGGGAACGCATGATATGAGGTGAAACCTGTTAGTGCTGGGGTGCTCTCAGGAGCCTTGAACCAGGTTTCTGTCACAGCACAGACATCGATGTTCTCCATATTGAGAAGGGCCTCGAAAGTGCATCTTGAGATTGAGACTTCTGGCATTGAGCAGCATTACCCTTAGTTTTTTTCCTTTTGGTGTTCTAGGGTGGTAGGTTTAGAATTTGAGCCTTGCCTAAAAAGGCACTATGGGGGTGGCAAGAGCCTTTGCCAATATCCGAAGCCCAGGGTGACAGGTGCAAGCCGCCTTGGCAGCGTGGCTTGTCCAGCATGTCATCCCAGGCAGACAGACATTGATCCCTTTGAATGACACCAGAATTTAAGCCAATTATTAAAGCTGATCATCTTATCACTGTATTGTGGCATCATTCTAGGTGAAGGTAGGATACTGCTCAAGGTCAGGGTCATACCTGCCTGGGCTACATAATCAGAGAGCTCCTCGATGTCCCTTTCATGTAGTCCAAGGAGGTGCGCCTCAGGTCGTTGACACCAGCGTGGACAATGACTGAGTCGCACTTGTACCTGCTGTTGAGAGACCTGAGTGCTTGCGTTATGTGGCGGATTCTAGCGCCTGACAGGCAGCTTACTGTGACCTTCTCTTTACTCAGTCTGGTGGCCGGGACGCCAGTGTGTCTGACTATGGAAACACCAATGACAAGTGTGTCTGGCATTTTGTTTGGCCTTAAGGGCTGTGACTGTTTGACACTCTGACTGTGTGGTCTATGTGTTGCATGTGTTGGGTCGTGAGGTGGTAGTTGTTTGGGTGTCTGCTTTGGTGGCCTCTGCTGTTTTGGTAAATTTTGATCAGAGCCTCCGAGTATGTCTTTGTGTGAGTATGTGTATGATTTGAAGTTGTGATGGTACCATGTGTGACTGGGTATGTATTGTGTGTGGTTACCTTCTCCTCCTGTCTGGTCTTGCCAGTCCTATGTTGAGAGAGCTCAGCCTCCAGTTTGGCGTATAGTTGCATCTCTGCATGTATTTGTGTTTTGTGGGAGAAGGAGAGGATTGTCTGTGTACATGAGGCAGTTGTAACATTGCCTCAATATTCCCAGGTTCACCAGTTGAGCTGGAGAGGACACTAGCAACTGATCCCTCGACATACTAGAAGTAGTAGATAAAGAGACTTTCAAAGGACTCGGGGGGAAGTGGGTTTTAGGCTGGTGGGGTACTATCTATAATAAGAGTGCTTTATCAAGGTGCAAGTACTGTAGGAGTAAGTGCTAGGCTTTACAGACAGAGAATAGTCTACTTGGGAATCAAGTAGAGATGAACTTTTCAGTTATAGGATATGCTGGTTAGATCAGCAGTACAGCTCGAGGAAGGTAGTTTTAAGGGAAAATTGGAAGAGTGGAATTTAGATGGCCCAAATAGTTTAACCTTGTTTAACCGCCGCTGCTCTTGTGTGCAACAGTGGTAACTCCGCGCTAAATCGCGCTTACACGCGTTTAGCGTGTTTTATAGCAGGGTACACATTCTTACCCCCACTGCAGACTAGCCATGGCATTGTGGAACACAGCCTTGAGCTACCAAGTGCATCTTCAAGCTCAATTCCTGCCAGGAAAATTGAATACACTGGCAGACGGACTAAGCAGAAATCTCATGGACCCACACGAGTGGAAACTGGAACCACGGATTTTCAACATGTTGACAACCAAATGGGGGAGCCCAGACATAGATCTATTTGCCTCCCCCCAGAACTACCAGTTGGACAGGTTTTGCACAAGGACTCCCCACAAAGAAGCCTGGAAAGTGGATGCTCTGTCCTTCAGCTGGAAAAACCTATCGGTCTACGCCTTTCCCCCTCTGTCTCTGCTCTCGAAAGTTCTGCTAAAAGTCCAACAGGACAAACCAAGAATGATTTTGCTTGCTCCAGACTGGCCACGCCAACACTGGTACCCACTCCTGCGCAGTGTGTCACAAATATCTCCATGGCACCTGCCTCAGACTCCTTCCTATCTGTCTCAGCAGGAGAACTAAATTCTGGACCCTCTGCTTCCAACATTGAACCTTGCAGCCTGGCTAATGACTTAATTCACCATAATCATCCCTCATCAAACCTGTGATGGATGTCCTCTTGGAGACGAAAAGACGTAGTATTATAAAATCTTATGCTGACAAATGGAAAAGATTCTGTGCTTGGAACCAGTCTTTAGGGATGAGCACAGCAGCACCCAGTTTACCTCAAATTGTCTTTTTACTCTATTCAAATCCACGCTTCAGCTCACTATAACACAGAACCACCCCTCTTCTCTCATCCCCTGCTCAAGCAGCATCTCAGAGGGGCAAAGAACTTGAGACCACCCAGGAGAGCTGCTACCCCTGCCTGGGACCTTAACTTTGTTTTGGAGAAGCTCACTCTACCTCCTTCGAGCCAGCTGCTACTGCAGACTTAAAATTTCTTTCTTGGCAAATGGCCTTCCTTTTAGCAATCACTTCAGCTAGAAGGATATCTGAATTACAGGCCCTTATGGCAGTGGAGCCTTTCATCATCTTTCATGCGGACAGGGTATCTCTGAGGACCAATCTATTCTTCATGGCCATGGTGGTTTCCCGTGTGGCTCTTAATCAGTCCATTTATCTGCCAGCCTTCTTTCCCAATCTGCAGAACAAAGGGGAACGGATTCTGCATTCCTTGGATGTGCACAGACAACTTAGATTCAACTTGGAGAGGACTAAATCTCGAAGAAAATCTGAACAATTGCTGGTAGCATTTGCTGCAGGGGCAGAGGGGAAGCCTATTTCAAAACAAACCATTTCTAAATGGATAAGCCATTTCTGCTATAAGCACCATGGAAAACCTATCCCCCAGGGGATCAGATCTCACTCCACCAGGGCTGCATCTACGTCTGCAGCCTTTCTCAGAGGTGTTCCTCCCAGAGATATTCTAAAAGCTGCTACCTGGAGTTCTGTACATACTTTCACCAAGCATTATCATTTACCAATTTTCTCTAAATCCAGAGCTGGCTTTGCCACTGCTGTCTTGCAGGGCCTTATAGCTGGCCCCTAATGCTGTATAAACTCCTCTTCTCAACCATAGCTTTGGGAATCTACCCAAATGTAATGACTGCAACAGCGAAACATGAAGAACATAGTACAGTTGTGTACACTTGCCATAAATGTAGATGTTTAGAGTGTGTTCACTGTTGCAGTCCTGGTTACCCTCCCTCCAGCCCTCTACTTTTCTCTGGCTAATACCTCTACTTTCTTTTACTATGCTTAAAAGCCTTTTTGGTGTATTTGCTTTTGGTTGGAGGTATATTTTTGTTTTTAATTTTATTTGCTCCCCAGTAGGGGGGCACATGACATCTGAGGCAAGAAAAACTGATGCAATGAAGTCGGATGCATGTTTTATACCCCTGACATCATGGAAGAAGGGACAGCAACCGATGCAGGACCCAAGACTTTGTTAATCAGGCCGACTGCAACCTGCCAGCAGATTATCCAAATGTAATGACTGCAACAGTGAATACACTCGAACATCTACAGTTATGGTAAGTGGACACAGCTGTACTTTTCCAGAAGAGAGCTCGTTTCTTTGATGTTCCTTTCCAGTTCTTCTCCAGGGAAGGAAGGTTTTAGATGAATAGGTCTGCCCTTAATAGCTTTGAACTCCCTTCATGGCTTGCAACAGTGACAACTTTCTGACATTTACATTAGACTACTGTTGTAGTAGCCTAAGCTGCGTGGATTATATTCTGCTTAGAATATGACCATTGGGCAACTTTCAAAGCTTCAGTGCACCTTCCATGTGCTGTAAATGCTGAGTGGCTCAAGCAGAAGTACATAAAAGCAGCAGTTAGTGCAAACAAAAACTTTGGAGCTTTTTTGCCGTCAGTATGTTCTGTCTGTTGCCTTTGTGGAGCTGATGGCTAGTGACCCTTCATGGCTGGGCATAGAAGTCCCCTTGTGGAGAAAACCTTCCATTATTATTTTTCTGAGGAAACATATGTTTTCTTTTCATAATATTTGTTTATGCTGCGATATACATTTTTGTGGGCTGTCATTGGTGCACAGGGGTTTTTAGCTGAAGTAATCCATCCCCCAACCCCTTTTTTGTACATGGGGTCGGAGTGTCACTTCAACAGTGACATTCATCTAGAGCCAAGGCTGACATTGCTTGTTTGTTAGCCCTACTGTGGTTGTTCTTGCATACTGCACACTAGTACCTATGGCCAATTTAGAGTATCAAATCTACCTACTGCACTTCTTTGGGATGTGGTAGGAAACTGGAGGAAACCTACGCGAGCATAGGGAGGACATAGAAACTCTGCACAGAAAGCACTCCAGCTGAGAACTGAACTGGAGAATCTCTTGCTGTGATGTGGCAACACTATCTGCTGCACCACTGTACCATAATACTTGTGTGAGTTTATCCTAAGTTTAAAAAAATTCTGAAATTATGTCTTTATGTAGAATATTTGTCTGTGGCAGGATTTTATGCTTTTGGAGACTCACATTTTTTTTTTAACCTTAGGAGGAGTACTTTGTTTTGTCAGGAGTTTACTAACTCTCCCAGGTTCTGTCTGCCTTTCAAGGTCCCCTTTTCAGCTTAGCCATGGGGCAAGCATCAGGCTTCTCTGTTCTTCATTCTCCTATCTACAAGAAAGTTTGGCATCTCCCTCACTATCTCAGCCACTTATAAGTGACTAATTCTACTATGGTCAGACCTGATTTCCCATACTGCTTATTGAGTCCATCCTTCTAGTGTAGCTCCTTGGGAAGCTATTAAGGACCAAGAAGTAGAACACGTACTCTGGCCTTAGGGTTGTCCTTACTGGACAGAGGAAGAGCCACTGTTGTCAGTCACTGAGGAAGGAGTGAGTGATGGTTTATTGAATAGCTGAGCAAGGGTGGTTGATTCCCAAGCTTAGTGCCCCTGCCTTGGTCCTTTTCTAAGGAGTTAAAAGCATCTCTCCTCTTGTAATTTCTGAAAATCTTTTGGGTTTCTAATACCATGACAGGAATGGACCCCATTCCTAAGTCAAAGTATGATTAAAGTTCATGAAATTAGTATTGCTTCGGTCTTTGATGTCAGCCAGTAGTGCTGTTCGCAGAACCCGTAATGTGCCTAGTAATGACTCCTCCTGCAATTTGTACAGGGTTACATGGATTGGTAACGTATCTAAATATGATTGTAAATTCTTTTTTTTATAAGACCCGTTGCTCCTACTTCTGTTGGAACTTTCTGGGTATCTTTCTTCCATATTGATCTTGTTTCTGCCTGAAGATCCTGGTATTTTATGCCTTTGTATCTCTGTGTACACAAAATACTGTAGTCACTGGGTGTGGCGATTTCAATGATCAGTGCTACTTCTGTCTTCTTTTCTTGGACCACTATATCTGGTTTTCTAGCATCTGTCTTTTGAACTGTTGGTAATGGGTGATTCCATGTGATATAAACTTCAGCATTTTCTATGATGCTTTGTGGCTTATGTTTCCAGTGTTTTTCAGCCACTTTGATACCATACTGTTTGCACAATCCCCAGTGCAACAGTCTCGCCACATTATTTTGCCTTTCAGTATACAGTCCTTCTGTCGCTAGTGTGTCGCAGCCAGCAACAAGGTGTGTGACTTTCCAATTCACACTTACAAAATCTACATTTGTCTGTTGCTCCCCCATGTTCAATGGACTTTGTAAACCAGCGTGTACGTAGCCCATCATCTTGGGCTACCAATATTAACCTTTCATTTTTTGGTTTGAAGTTGCCTCTCCTTAACCATTCCTGTGTTCGTTCTTGATCTACATGAGGCTCTTCCAGAAGTTTTATATACTTTTAATTATATTTTAAGTTTTTTCCACATTTCTTGCCTTCTCATCTCGTCCTTCACCTTATATTCTCTCTTATTTTTTGGCACATACAGTTGCCTGGTTTTTATCTACTGGTTTGATTTCCATTCCTGCTTGACGTCTATATGCTTCTGCTAAATTAAGCAGATGAGGTCAGTAGATGTGTGTGGAGTCCACGATTGCAGATCTGTACATGTAATCAATTTCAAGGAGGTCCATCCCTCCTTCAGAATCGGGAATATATAGTCTTGGTATACACTGATTTTTATAAATCATTTGGTGAGCATGAAGTATCCTTCTTGTTTTAATATCTAATCTATCCATCTGGCTTTATATGTCAGGCACAGATCGCCTCTGAGCAGGCGGTATGCCACTGAGTAGAGCTGGAGTTTCTTTAACCGGGCAGCATATGGCATCTGTTTGAGCCCTTTGATCCTCTTGGTGAGGTACTTTTGGGGTCTTTCCAGTTGCTGCAGGTGTCTGGTAAGGTACATCCTAAAAGGGGCATTGTACTCAATTGTGGGCCTGATGAGGGATGAGTAAAGAGGCACGATGACCTCCCCTGATCTAGATGTGAATCCCTTCATGATTAGGTGGGCTATATAAAATGTTTTTCTAACCACTTTGGCCACGTGGTTGTCAAATGAGAGATTGCTATCAACTTGGGTCCCCAGGTCCCTAATTACTTCTTCTGTACTTAATGGATTACCACCTATGTGGTAATTTATGGGCACTTTGTTTTTGCCAAAGGGGATGACTATACACGTTTTGGCGTTTAGCTTGAGGCCATGGCTCTGGCACCAGTTGTCTGTTTCTATGAGGCCCTTTTGGAGGATGCTTGTGTCGGCTGGAGAGTCGATTATGGTGCCCAGTTTGCAGTCATCTGCGAACTTGGTCAGCCACAGTCCTTCTGTGTTGGCCTGTACCTCCGAGAAATATATACCGAACAAGAGAGGTCCCAGGACTGAGCCTTGTGGGACACCACTTTTAACTGGTTTGGAGTCTGACATGGCTCCAGCAATTCTAACCATGTGGGTTCTGTCCTTGAGCCAGTTTGCAACCCATCTGGTGACATAGGGGTTTATATTTAAGCTGGTGAGCTTATCTATAATGCCCGAGTGGGGTATTGTATCAAAGGCTTTTGCGAGGTCCAGGTAGGCTGTGTGGACCACCTTCCCCTCGTCAATGGCCTTGGTCACTGTTACATGTTTTATGAGGTCCATGATGATCCTTTCCATAGCTTTGCAGACCAAGCTAGTCAGGCTTATGGGGCGATAGTTTCCAGGATCCATTGAGGCACCACCTTTGTGGAGAGGGACCACTGTTGCTGTACGCCATTCTTTGGGTATATATCCTGTAGTAAGGCTGAGATTGAACAGTAGTTTTATGTTTGGGTTTAGCTCTTCTTGGAGTTCATGTAGGACGCAGCCCGGGACACCGTCTGGTCCCATTGATGCTGTGTTTTTTGCTTTGGAGAGGGCGGCTCTTACCTGAGCATCTGAGATGTCAAGGGGGCAGCACTCTGCTTGGGATAGATATTTGCCCTTTTGGTGGGGGGGGGGGAGGTTTGCGCTGAACCTGTCAGCTAGGATGTTGGCAATGTCTGTGGGTTCGGTGTATTTTTTGTCATTTCGGACTAATTTTGAGCATATCTGGGAATTCCCACCCAGGTTTCTAACATAACTAAAGAAAGCCTTGTGATTATCCTTAGTGTCCTATGCAATTTTTCTCTCAAAGCTGGCCTTAGACGATTTTATGAGTGCCCGTAGTTTTTTGCTAATACTGATCAGAGATGCCTTCCCTTTTTGGGATTTTGCTCTCTCATGTAGTAGCTTCCTCCTTCTATTCTATAGTTTGTTTATGGCTGGGGTCCACCAGACAGGACGTCTGCCTTTGGAGGATTGGGTCTTGGTTTTATTTGGGATTGCATGATCCATGCATTCCTGAAGGTGTTCATAGAATGCGTTTATAAAGGATTCTGCGGTCTGGGCCGTATTTTCCACAGGCCGGGGCTTTGAAGGATTCCACCTCGGTTTTGAGGAGTGTGAAATTTGCTTTAGAGAAGTTTTTCGCTGTGGTTTTCTGGGCAGGGGGTGGGGTCGGGATGTGAATATCCAGTGAGATTAGTTTATGGTCTGATCTTACCGGTGAGGGATACACTTCTGGTCTGGAGCATAGAGTCCCCATGTTGGTGATGATGAGGTCCAGTATGTTTTCCCTTTTGTGGAAGTGGTAACAAGTTGTTCCATAGCTTTTAGTTTATAAATTCTAGGAACCTTTGGGCTAGGGTGTTGGAGCTAGAGTAATGCTCCCAGTCTATGTTTGGGTAGTTGAAGTCGCCCAATATAATGGTGTTTGGAGAGACCTTCATATTTTCCAGTGTTCTCAGGAAGGCCGAGTGGGGTTCCTGGGTTTGGGAGGGTGGTCTGTAGCAGGCTATAAACTGGAAGGCAGTTTTACCCACTGTTAGTTGCACATGGATAGTCTCTGATGCTTCGTGCTGTGCCACCAACTTGGAGGTGTGGGTATCTTTGACGAATATTGATACTCCCCCTCCTTTTGTGGTTTGGTCCAAGTTTTGGGGCCGAAAAGCATGGTATGAGGTATAACTTGGTAGTGCTGGGGTGCTCTCGGGGGCCTTGAACCAGGTTTCTGTTACTGCAGAGATATCGATGTTCTCCATGCTAAGAGTTTCAAGTGCATGCATCTTGAGCTTTAGACTTCTGGCGTTGAGTAGCGTTACTCTTAGTTTCTTATCCCTTGTGATACCTTGTGGGTTTGTCTTTTGAGCCTTGCCTAAAATAGGCGCTATGGGGGTAGCAAGAGCCTTTGCAAATATCCGAAAGCCCAGGGGTGACAGGTGCAAGCCGTCCCTAGCGAAGCATCGTGGCTCGTCGAGCATGTCATCCCAGGCTGACAGGCATTGGATCCCCTTTGAATGACACCAATACTTAAGCCAATTGTTGAAATTGATCATTTTGTCTTCATATTGTGGCATCATTCTTGGTGAGGGTAAGATGCTACTCAAGGTCAGGGTCATACTGGCCTGGGCTGCATGCTCAGAGAGCTCCTCTATGTCTCTTTTCATGTAGTCCAGGGAGGTACGTCTCAGGTCATTCACACCAGCATGGACAATGACTGAGTCATATTTGTACTTGCCTTGGAGTGACCTGAGTGCATGTGTTATGTGGCGGATCCTAGCGCCCGACAGGCAGCTCACTGTGACCTTCTCCTTGTTCAGCCTGGTGAGCGGGACGTCAGTGTGCCTGACGATAGTCACCTATTACAAGTGTATCAGGTGTGTTGTTTAGCCTTAAGGGCTGTGACTGTTCGGCACACTGGCTTTGTGAGCTATGTGTTGCACGTGTTTTGTTTTGGGGTAGCGGTTGCTTGGGTGTTTGCTTTGGAGGTCTCTGCTGCTTAGGCAGATTTTTATTTAGAGCCTCTGAGTATGTTTTTGTGTGTTTATGTGTTTGGTTTGCTGTCGTGGTAGGTCTATGTGAGACTGGAATTGTAGTGAGTGTGGTTTCCTTCTCCTCCTGACTGGTTACGCCAGTACTGAGTTGAGAGAGCTTAGCCTCCAGTTTGGCTATATGGTTGCATCTCTCACATGTGTTGGAATTTGTTGGGAGGAGGAGAGAGGGTTGTCTGTGTACATGAGGCAGTTGTACCATTGCCTCAAGATTCCCAGATTCACCAGCTGGACCGGAGAGATCATCGACAACTGACCTTTGGACATGCTAGAATAATATAGGGAATTCCTTTATAATTGAAAAAAAAGGGCCATCGGGGAACAAGGTACTCAAGTGGAGTTTGTGAGGGTGTAGTGCTTTTAATTTTTTAGTGCTAACTTATATAATTTCTTTAGTGAGCAAGTGCCAGGTAACTTAAATGCAATGTGTTACAGGTAACTTAAATGCAGAAACGACAAACAGTAACTTTCTTTCAAGTGAAACAAGGAAATAAGTACAGTAAGCAATGCAGATATCACTAGGGATCCACAGAAGTGCTGAAAAGTCGCGTTTTAGGTGGAATTAGCGTTTCAGGGAAATAACAAGGCAAACAAACAACAAGCATACAAACAAGGCTAGATTCAGCAGGCCTGGATCTAGTCTATGCTACAGCAATCTAATTATCTGTCCTTTCAATCCCCTTCTACCTGTTCTCAAGATATGGAGTTTTTAAGCTGGGTTTTACATATCTGTCCACTTAATGAAACATGTACCTGCTTCTTTGTATCTGAGCTTTGTGCTTGAACAGCTAATACTTCTACTTGGACCAGCTCATCAGGCTAAATTGAGGCTTTTAACATGGAAAACTGTTGGTCATTGCTCTGACAGATTGCAAGAAGAGTGACAAACTCTTAAGCTGAGTCAACCCTCCCTCATTCACCTTTTATGCCTAAAGTGGTGGCAAGAGTTTACATTGTGCCAACCAATTAATCTTCCTGTATTCTTTCCAGAACTTACAGTGAGAGAGAAATCTTGCATACTCTGAATGTCCACAGGCAGCTCAGATACTACTTGGATGGAACAAAATCCTTCAGGAAGGCTGATCAGTTATTTGTTTCATATGAAGGTGAGAGAAAAAAAAAAACTGATGTTAGAGCAGACAGTTTAGATAGTTGTCGCGCGCTGTTTCTTTATGCTCTTCTTACTATAAGACGTCATTACCAGGCAGGTTCATATAGGAATATAGAGTTATCTGCTGCCAAGAAGAGATGTAGAATATGTGTGGGCTTACCAGTGCCAAAAACTGTACATCCAGTCATTGATGCCTTAGAGGATGCCTTCGGCAGTGCATCCCCAGAGCCAGACTCCCAACCTCTGTATGCCCCCTCCCCCAATACTAGGAAGCCACACCACAGCACGATTATAGAGTTGAGGAGTCCTGCAAGCATACATAAATCCTGTTGCTGATTCAGCTATTTCTGGATGCCGTCAAGTAGCGTAATGGAGTTCCAGCAAGACGTAGTTGCTTAACCATGTTGGGCTTAAGGTTTGTACATATGCTCTCATGGTCTTCAGGGCCTTAAGCTGCAATGCAGAAATGTGTTGAAACAACAAGAAACTTTCCTATTTTAAGTGAAGAAAGACAATGGGGTGGTTGATAAAGAATTATGCCCCTCTGTTTGCCAAGTTGGCAGCATTCTGACAAGTGTGGTTATGATGCTGTGGGATGTGTCATACAAGATATTAGCAATTAGGGGACATGCCTGGCAGGGGACTCAGCCTCTGTCTGTTTTTATTGAAGCACAGCTTAATGTACCAGTTGAGAAGGAAGTGCTCTGTGGATTCCCTGTATATTACAGTTTTGAGATCAGAGGAACAAGAGAATACAGTGCAGTCTGTAAAACAGTTTCCATTTTCATTCTCTTACATCTAGACAAAGACCTCTGTTAGTCGACCAGCTTTTCTACCATAAAAATATGCTGAATGTTATGATTTTTAAGAGAATATGATCTCCAAATTGGCTCAAATGATAAATTATGAAGCAACTATTTTCTCCATTCAAACTGGCTTTTTTTTTAATTAGTGTGTATGGATTTGCTATTAATCATAGTAGTTTTGCTAAAGATTTTTTACCAGTATAAATTTGATCTTCCCATGACAGGAATATTGAATGTTTGAAATAATTTTTCTGAATGTGCTCCCTATAATTTTGGATTTAAAATAATTTGAAATATTTGCTTGCGTTGCTAATTTTTCTGTAGAGAGAGTGGAAATGTGTTGAGAAGGAAACTTACCCAGTTCCAACAGTAAGTTATTTTTCCTTAAAGTCAGATTGGGTTTAGCCAGGCAGAATATGCTAGGAATTTAATTTTCTCTAATATAGAGTTATATTTTCTGAGAATCATTTTTAATTTCTGTGAGCATCTTTTCCTCTGATATCCCGGAATCAAATTTGTCTATCCAACTAGATAAGTATTATAACCACCAACTAGATAAGTATTATAACCACACTGAGTTACTAATTGATGAAGTAAAACCATCTACATTATTGTTTCATTATACATAATTATTTGAATATAAACAAAACGTTCTGAGTCTTTAACACTAAATCCAAAGCTTGTTTTAGGTAAAGTAAAAATTTTCCATGTACATTTTGGGGAACCTCCTCTCCAAAACAACTCGACTCAAATTCTTTTTACTTTCTGATAGAATCCATTTGGTAGAGGAATAGTCATATTCTGAAGAAAATCTGATCACTATGAATACATTTTAAAATTAAACAAGTTTATCATTCTTGCCAAAGAAATTTTAACTTACTTCCAGTGGTTGGATAAGCTCACGTTCTTTTCTCTTATACTTATACGTTCTGCTATATACTGAGATACAGTAGCTAAAAACAGAACTTAATTTTTTCACAGTCGTGATTAGATAACACCTGGTTTGTGACATTAATAAAAATAATAGTTTGGACGTATTACAATGTATATTATGTCCAAGGTATGCATTAATCATTTGAAATAATAGTAAGAGATGATACACAGAAGACAAGAATATTGTTATGAAATTAAATTGGGTACATACTCAAACAGTTTAACCACATTTTTATAAAAATGGGAGTAAGTAGTGAATTATTTCCTGTATTTAATAATAATGGTTTAATTGCTAATAAAATAATTGTTGGAGAAAAGGAATACAGTTGATATACTCCTGAATGTTATATATAGAGTTGAGTTCATTGAATGTATTTAAATATTTAGTTTGAAAGAGTAATGCAGTAATCAAATTATAAATATTTAAGGCAAGGTTTGGGTATTAAATAATTTTAAAACGATAGTCTCTATAGTATCAAATGCTTTCTGGCCATCCAAGGCATAGAAAGATGCATCAAATTTTTTTTTTTTTTAATTCTCAAAATATAACTGTATGGCTTGGAAAGTGTGAATTGTAGACATTTTTCTTTTCCAGAATTAAACCAAATTGATTATATGTAAATAAGGAATAATTTTGTATAATAAACAAATTTTATAGTCTAAGGTAAGTGAAGATACAGGATTATTAGTTAAATTTAGGCAACCCAAGTCAGATTTTCTAATCAGCATTACTTAAGCTAAATTAAGGAAGTGAAGTGGATTTCTAATTATTTTAGCATTCTGGTGGATCGTTCATCTGGCTCACGTTCTTTTTCCTGGTTTGTCGTCGTTTTGGAGTTGTAGAGCGGTTTCTTTTTTTTTAAATCAGAAAGATCAATTATTAACTTGCATAATCTGGGACAGATGTTATTTATGAAACATTTTGTAGAATTCAACAGACAGTGAGTCAGGCTCCGGAGCATTTTTATCAGGAAAAGATTTAATAATTCATTTATAGTCTTGATTGTAATATCCTATTCAAATGCATCTAAAAAAGCTTATTGTTTCACAAAGTCATTGATTTCCTCCTCCTCCTGATTTAAAGGTACAGAGACAATTTTCTCAAAGTAACTTGCAAATTGCTGAGTAATATATTCTGTTTTTTTTTTTTTTTTTTTCAAATTCCCCGTCTGACGTGTTAATATTTTGAATCTAAGTAGACTCTGTTGTCATTAAAAAGCTATTTAAAATTGATCTAAAAGTCTCTGACTTAAAATGCTTCTATTTCAAATGTTCAGCTAACTTGATTTCCAGATTCCTTAAAGCTGATTGTAAAAGTAAATTTCTCCTCTTGGGGTGGGGGTGTGTGTGTGTGTGTGTGTATATATATATATATATATATCTATGGGTCTACTTCATAGCATTGAAATTTCATAACGTTGAGACAATAACATCGAAAATTCAAAACACTGAAGCACACTTTTAATGTTCTGAGTTTTCATAACATTGAAAACTACATGGCACAAGTAAATATCACCTCCACCACAACACCTAACTAACAAGCATACTTTCTGCTATGTTTTTGCAGGGGGCAAGCCTCCCTGCACCCCCCATGTGGGGAGCTCTGCCCCCCCATACTCTCCGTAAATTAAATATACCAACTCCCAAGATCGCACTACAGTGGAAAAAAGTAAATTTCCTAACCTCACCGGTTAGGAAATTAACTTTTTTCCATGAAAATGAACTTGCATTGTAGTTTTCAATGTTAAAGTACACTTTCAATGTTCTGAGTTTTCAATGTTTTGGGTTTTCCTATTTTGGGATTTAGATGTTTTGGTCTCAGTGTTATGAAATTTCAATGTTATGAAATAGACCCATATATATATATATATATATATATATATATATATATATATATATGTGTGTGTGTGTGTGTTTATTCCAGATAATTTATGAAGCAATTCTGTCTGGCTAGTTGGTTCATTAACCTTTTCCCCTCTCCCTCAAAGTATTTGAAGACCATAGTGCAGCTTCATCTTGTACCTACTTCATTTTCACTTTTTCCCTAAAACTTTCATTGTTGACATAGAAAAAGGCCTGTCTTCATTTACTAGGAATTAACTTATAATGGGGCTTGATTTGAAATAATACAAAGATACATTTTAATTTCTTACATATTTTCAGACAAATAGCTACATACACAAAAAAACATCTTATTTTGCTTGATTTTTAAATGTAAGCTTTATATATTTATAACCCCTTTGTATAGGAAATTTAAATTGACACACCTCTACCAAGTTGTCTTTTAGAGAAAGCTTTTAAAAGTTAATTTTAGTATTTCTTGTCCCTGCTGAAAAGTCTTACCCAACAGCCAAGTATTATTAGTTAATAGTAGAAAGACCATTTTCTAAGTCTTGCATAAATTTTGTATGATGAATAAAATGAGCATATACAGAACCTATTTGTGAAAATTAATGTTTGATATATACGTTTTTCAACATCTGTCTTCCTAATTGCAGTGTCTTTTGCCTAATTTAATGAAAACATGCCTAAATACTTTCTTACACATGTATTTCTTGAAGACAAGTAATTTTACATTTAATCTGGGAAAGAAAACTGAAGAGACTTTTTTTCTTTATCGAGTGGTTTATACTAGTAATATTTACTAGAATTATATGCAAAATGTATCAGACAAAAATTATAACACCATTACTTTCAGCATGAAAGCCCCTTTAAAAAATGTTGGCATGTGTATCTTTGATCATGGTCTTCTCCATCAGTGGAGGTCTAGAGCAGCGCATTCAATGTGTTTAGTTTCTTTTCATGTCAAAAAAGATAATCGTAAACCTTGATAGTTAATTTTGAACAGTGGTGGAAAAGCATGTTTATTGAAAGCCATTTTTGCCATAATTGTTTTCTTATTGCTGCTAAAGTTTTTTTCCTTTTCTGCTATTTCTGCAAGAAAATACTGAAAAAAATATTTATTGGATGATGATTGAAAAGTTGCAACTTTTAGACCAGCAAGAAAAAAATCAGTGTGTCATGCACTGATAAAAATCGTACAGTAACAGCATGATTATACTGTGTGTGGACTATGCCAAACCTAATTGTAGCTAATACATTCATATTCACACTGCCACCCAAAATTTTGAACAGCTGCTACTGAACCATTGTTTGTAATGACAGAGTTCTCAACATATTAAGGAGTACCATTTATATGAAGATTTTGTTTTCATGCTCTCCTTTTTAGATTGCACTATTTCTCATGTAAGAGTGAATTATTGATTGATTTTTTTTTTGTAGTAATCACTTCGTAGTTGTTCAAACTATGTAGTCAAATCTTGAATATTGGCACCTAATTTATCCTGATATTCCTTTCGTGTATTGAACTCTTTCTCTGTGGCAGAAGAGTATTTTACTTTGCTCATCCTTTTAAAGAGACAAGGGAGGGCACCTTCTCAGGCAGGGAATCTAACCTGGAAAGTAATGATTTTGCCCACTAAGAAACTGACTTGCATACAGTTTGAGTATCCTGCTGAACAGAAGTTTTTATAGTAGAATCAGCTACTTCCTGTTAAAATAATTGGTGCCACTTTCACTGTTTCTAGATCATTCAAATACTATTAAAGAAGAGGGATTTCTTGCATTTTTTTTTGTGTGTGTTATCTCTTGAATGTTTCGAGCTCCAAAATAAGGAGGGAATAAAGGCTTCCTCTTGAACTAGAGTTCGATCTCTTCTGATGTGTGTTTGATTTATTCTGATGTTCCAAGGCTGAAGAAGGGGAGGTAGTGCAGTATTTTCCTCTGAAAAAGATTATTGCTTACTTCTCTCAGATTTGGAGAAAATAATGCTGGTGAGCACCCCCTTACAAATCTGATGACTCTGCTGCTGGAATTCAGTGTCTCCAATGTTTTTTTTTTTTTTTTACTGGTAAATTTTATGCTCAGGAAGACTTTACTGTGCGTTTCACAGATAACCCAAGATCTACAAGACTATTGTTTTTGTGAAGTTCAAAAAACCCACACTCACCGGGAGAACATTTTCTCCTCTGCCTGAGCTCAGCAGAGTGACGCTCTAAGCTTTATTGTGTATGCAGCTATGACTCATCTATGCTTCTTCCATGTACCCACCAAAGCCTTTTCCACCTCCAAAGTCCTCTCCTCCCCCATCAACATCCAAGGAATAGGGGAACACCTGTTCCCCTTTGTAGAAGAGTGGAAAATCATTACACAGGAAAATGGGTCTTACAAATCTTTTCTTAGAGGTACAGGGCTAAGTTCAGGATACTAACCTTGAAAGCCCTTCTGCCTCTTCTTTCCTCAAGCATTCATGGTCACCCTGCACCAGAAGAGATGCTTGCCTTCATATACCCATAGTTATAAAAGATAGACATTAATTCAGTTTTAAAACCGGGTATTATTACCTCTCAGTTCACTTCCTTGGCTTTTAGTTTATCTGCTGCACCAACTGTCAGAGGCATTGAGGGCACTGCATTTTTTCCTGCCTGCTTCCAAAACATAGTACTCTTTTTAAACCTACCAGCATTCTTCAACAATATTTGTTCCTGAGACCTCATGTAGACACCATTCACTGTGACCTTGCTCCTTCAAGAAAAAAATCCTACGTCAGTGTTTGTGTTGCAACAAAAACAGATGCTAAATGGAGTCTCTTCAGATATTGGGTTATATGGCCACCAAACTTTTAGTTATCTGTCTTGTAAAACTACATGAGAAAGTTTCAGTGGTGTCACAGAAACAGATGGTTCTGGTATATCCAGTTCTTGCAGCATACCACTGTTTTCCTGCCCTCCCTGTATGAAGAAAAAGCTCTCATGGTAGATACAGTAGGTGAACATTAGTCAGCGGTCACATACAAGCTAGTAATGCAGAATCTTATCATAGTAGACTCCCCAGATATTGCAGTTAAGGATCCAAGGGAGTCTGGGATAGAGAAGTAAACACACTGACAAAGGAAGTGATAGCAGTTATATTGGCCATCATGGACTTCAGACCCATTTGGGAACCATTGAACCTTTATACACTCACTGGCATTACCACCAGGATGTGGTTCATCAACAGACATGGAATGGTACACTTGATGCAGGTTGGCTGTGCAAGTATGGAATCTGGCTTAGAAGTCGTGAACAACCTTCAGGGTGCCTCAGAAGATCAGCTCAGCAAGACAGAGACAGGCTCTTGTAAATTGATTCTGGACAGGGGTGTCTTTCTGGGTCTGGTGCACAGGTGAGTTTGCCAGAAAGACTTTTTTTGCTTCTTGAAAAAACTGACATCTCAGAAAATATTACTGCAGAGCACGAGCTCAGTAAGCCTGGGCAAGCAGATGTCTTTTCCATCAGATGGACAGGTCTTTCTATACACTTCCTCCATTCCCTTTTCTTCCTCTGGGTAATTCAGTAGATAGAGGCTTGACCAAAAAATGCTTCTTGTTGTCTCTTTCTGTGTGGTTTTATCTCCAGTACAGTATGGTAAGGATAGAATGTGTACTGACCCAAAACAATGGATCACTGATGTACCCCATCCTGAGGACTCTAAGGTTAGCAGGCTTGAGTGATTTAGCTCTTATTACCTTTAGGCACATGTATTTTGAAGATATATTCATTTCTTAAAAATGTTGGGAAAAAATTCAAAGAATTTACTACTACTGGTGCCAAAGGGAATGTTTCAAAAAGGACCTGGTAGACCTTTGCAAATCAGAGTTGCCTTATTCTTCTGGGGATGTGCATGTCTCTGTTGTTTCATTCTTACCTTGATGTCCTTCTTCTGTTCCTTGTTGTGCCAGTAAAACCATTCCGAAGAAGGATGTTTCTCCACCATAGGACCAAAACTGACATTACCCCCTGTTTTGAATCAGCTACTTCTGCATCTTTGAAGTTTTTAACCATGGAAACTGACTTCTCTGTGTCAGCTAATTCAGCCAAATGGATTTCATAACAGGCCTTTCTGTACAAAGAACCTTTTCTAGTCTTTGACGGTGACAGGGGCACTGTACATCCCAACCATTCTTTCTTGCCTATAATAATACTTGTCGTTAAATCAAGCCATTCACCTCACATCGTTCTTCCCAAAACTGAGCATGTATGTCCTTTTCTAAGAACAGGTACGAAAAGCTTGTATCCCAGCAGACCATCTTAAAATGGTTGACTCATTGTATTTTTTTGTGTTACTACTTTCATGACAGGAACATACCAGGGCAGGCAAGGTCACACACTAACAGGTTCAGAAAAGCCACTGATATCTTCTTGGGGGTGGGGGTTAGCACTCAGATTCTCTAAGATTTACATTCTGGATGCTGCTTCTATTGCAAGATGTGTCATAGGCATTCTGCAAGGGTTACTTCAGCCATCACTTCTTCGTGGCCAACAGTCTATTTGTCCATGCTGCAACAGTGAAACATACTGTGAATAAGGTACATTTTAGATGTTAGTGTATTCACTGTTGCAGTACTTCTTCCCTCCACCTCTCATCTTCCTCTTCTGAGGGTGGCTGGGGAACATAAGCAGTCAGTTTTTCACTCTCTCCACTAACACCAAAAGTTATCCTTCCTCTTCAGTTTGACCTAGAATGTGAAGAGGCAACTTGAGTTGGTGGGGGGGGGGGGGTCTTCTTATTAGACTGCCATTGATAGGGGCAGTTCTCCCTCCCTGGTCCACCTGAGCAGTTCCCATTTAGGTGGACTAGGGAAGGAGAACTTGGGCAAGTAATCTCTTCTAGGTCGGCCACAATTTCCTAGAGACTGTCAGGGCAAGGGGAAAAAAATACATGCCTCAGATGTGCTGGCATCTGGGTGAGAAGGTGTCTAGGCACTGGTGAAGGGTGCAAACATTTGAAAATCAGACCTGGCATCAGGCTTTCTTAGAAGCCCGAAATGTTCACTTCTACAAATTCGGAAAGTTATTAAAATAACTGTACTTTTGTCTGTAGTTGCAAGTATAATTTTGGGCTTTCCAGATGTCCTTCATGGATGCATCTGCAGTCATAACAAGTGGGTTGTCCTGTCGTCAGGCAGCCCTGCAGTCGGCCGGATTCCAAAGTCCGGGTCCGCTTCGCTGATGTCGACTCCACCCGGCGTCATCTCTGCTGGTCTTCGGTATAAAAGCATCAGCCGGCGCCATTTTCCTCAGTCTTTCTTGCAGCGTGGGCCGAAGCAGAAGCTGTTCGCAAGTGGATCCAGAGATTACTTCTCGAATACTACTTGAAGACTTCTAAAGCTAAGTACCCGTTGGGGACTCTTTCTTGCCTCAGCCGATGTCAGAAAAAGTTAACAATTGTTTAACCTGTGGGAAACAAATACCTCATAAAGATTTCCACTCTTACTGTCTGCCTTGTTTAGGCCCAGCCGCGTAGCAGCCTGTTAGGCTGTGCCTCTTTCAACCGAGCGGTACTGATTTTGCGTACATTATGTGGTTCTCCGACTACCCCCAAAAAGCGCCAAAGATAAGGCCGACACTTTGGTTCGGCGAAACCACGGCAAAGCAAACGCTGAAGTCTCGGTTTGGCGAAACGAGAAAACTGCTCAAAGTACAGCTGAACCTATTCTTACAACTGAGGCCCCTGCTACAATTCTTGAATCGACCTCAGAAATTTTACCCACTACGGTGACTGACTTATCAGATACCATCCCTTGGATGTCTCTACCCCAGCAGGTGCTGCTAGGCCTCCAGCAGCCATGTCCATTAAGGCCTTCGCCAGGGCTAAAGCAGCCAAGACTACTAAATCAGTGCCTGTTAAACCCCTCATCCAGGCCCTCTTCTAGTTCTCAAATGCTTTCTTTGGCAGAAGATTTAATTTCTTTAATTAGAGGATCTCAATCTCACCCAGACAGGGCCTCTCAGCCCCAGAGAAGAGACCTAGGGCAGAGCCCCTGAGCCAGTGTCTTCTGATGATTCTGCTCATGAATCAGACATAACTGACCAGCCTGAGGCTCCTTTTCCAATTTCAAGATTCTGATGCTGAAGAATCCATTCCAGCTGCTTCCCCACCAGAAGAATTCTCCTTTGGAGAAACCCTGCATGCCATGCGAGAACAGTTCCAATGGCAGCAACAGGATTTTTCAGACTCCAGAAAGACTTAGGACTTTTTTGCACCTTCCACAGCACAGGCCCTTAGCTATACCTCCTGTTCTCTCTGTGGTGGATGATGCTTTCAATGATGTCTGCTCCGCTCCAGATTCTTTACCCCAGCCCCTGCCAAACCAGACAGATTTTACAGGGTGCCAGATACTCATCACCACCTTTACAAGGCTCCTCTTGCAGACCCAGAAACTATATCCCAGGGTCCCAAGGCAGTAGCCGCACCACAGCTAAAAACCCTATTCCTTCTGAAAGGGAAGCAAGGTCACTAGACAGATGGGGTAAAAGGTCTACACTTCAGCTACTCTCTCAGCTAGAGCTTTAAACTGTCAGTTTCACATGATACAATACCAAGAGTTTATGCTTGATCAGTTAACTAAAAGCTAACTACTGATGAATCTCTTGATAAGAAATATGTATTAGAGATGGTAAATAACATACAACAGGTTAGCAACCATTCCTTAAAATGTGGCTATGATGCACTGGAGGCTTCATTTAGATCAGCCATGACAGGCACAGTGATAAGAAGACATGCATGGCTAAAGGAACAAGCTTTACCGGATCATGTTAAAGCTAAGTTGCTAGATGCTCCTATGGACAAGACAAGTTTGTTTGGTACACCTGCCCAGCAGGTTATGAAGAAAATGGAAGAAAAGGCAAAATCTGTTCAAACTGTTAAAGATTTCCTGCAAGTCCAACCCCCAAGGTTTAGCAGGAACTGGCCTGCCAAAAATTGGTCCTTTCCTGACTCTGCAAAATTTCAAAGGGGCAGGAATAGACGTTCCAGAGGCAGAACCCAATCCAGAGGAGGTGCCTACAGAGGGCGACAGTGGCAAGGTAACAACAGAGGCACAGACACAGCCACTGCCACTACATCAGCACAGCCACAGTGACTTAATCCTAAATCCGCCTACCAGGGAACAAATAGCAGCTCCTCTAGGCGGAAAGTTAACCTTATTTTCAAAGAACTGGCACTACATAACAAAAGACAAGTGGATTTTACAAACCATAGATCAAGGTTACGGTTTCACTTCCACACTTTACCAGTCAAAGAGGAATGCCAAATCTACCTCCACATCAAAAACAGAGGCTCTACCAGATAATGGAGTTAGCAAACATGAGAGCTGTGGAAAGAGTGCCAACAGCAGAACAAGGAAAGGGTTCTACTCCAGACTATTCCTAGTTCCAAGAAAGGAAAAAGTTGGAGACCAATTCTCGACCTGTCCACCTTAAATACATACATCATTGTCCCAAAATTCAAAATGCTGACCCTACAGCAACTTCTTCCCATGCTGGGCAAGGAGTCTTGGCTGGTAACTCTAGATCTCAAGGAGGCATACCTGCACGTCCCAATTCGACCAATCTGCAGAAGATACCTCAGATTTCTTGCAGGATCAGAGCACTTTCAATTCTCAGCATTGCCCTTTGGCTTATCTACTTCCAGAGTATTCACAAAATGCCTGGCATCAGTAATCGCCCATTGCAGACTACAGGGGATTCAAATTTACCCATACCTGGACGACTGCCTGCTACAAGGGGACAACAAAAGCAAGCTGACAACAGATTTACAAAGGGTCATTTACTTGCTACAAGGACTGGGATACACAGTCAATTTACAAAAGTCAAGGCTGATACCATCCCAAACAAGGACATTCTTGGAATTGGACACAGTACAACAAATGGCATTCCTGACTACAGAAAAACAAAGAACTTCCTCTTTACTTCTTGGCACTAACAAAACTGAACAAGTTAACAGCAAGAAAATTTCTACAGGCCTTGGGCTTCATGGCATCATGCATAATCTTGGTCCCATTTGCCAGACTACATATGAGGAAACTACAGTGGTACCTAAAGAATTTATGGTCCCAACACAGACACAGTCTAGAAACAGAAATCCCACTAATTCCATGCTTAAAACAGGAGTTCCTATGGTGGGCTCAGGCATGCCAGTCAAACCCAGGCCTGCCCTTCGCACATGTCAACCAAGCCAGACCATCACAACAGCCGCTTCAGATCTAGGATGGGGGGCCCACATGCTGGACAAATGCGTGCAAGGATTGTGGACACAGGATCAAATTCACCTGCACATCAATCTAAAAGAAATGCTGGCAGTAAAACTGGCAATCCAAAAGTTCAAACCTTTCCTCAAAGAGGGCCAGTTGATGATAAGGACAGACAACACCACAGTCATGTGGTACATCAACAAACAGGGAGGCACTCATTCATACCCCCTATGCAGAATGACCTTGGAGCTGTGGACCCTGGCACTCAGCTACAACATTCAGTTACAGGCAATATTTGTACCGGGAAAGACAATACTCTAGCAGACATACTAAGCAGAACCACTTGGATGCCCACGAATGGAAGCTGCACCGGACATCTTCAAGACCATCTCAAAGAAATGGGGAATGCCACAGATAGACCTATTATCACCTCTCAATCACCAGCTCGAAAAATTCTGCACGAGGACATTCCACCCACTAGCATGGAAAGTGGACTCACTCTCCTTCAACTGGAAAGGCCTAACAGCATATGCATTTCCTCCTCTTCCTCTGATACACAAGGTACTACTAAAGATCAAGGAAGAGCGTCCAAGGATAATCCTGATAGCCCCAAACTGGCCAAGACAACACTGGTATCCACTACTGAAGAGCATGTCTCGGAACAACATGTGGCCAATACCCCTGATGCCTTTGATGTTAACTCAGAACAACTACAGCATCATACATCCAAACCTAAAACCGCTGCAACTGACTGCATGGAACATCACATAGCAGCAGCTAATCCAGAACCTTCCCAAAGAGTTAAAGACATTATTCTTGAAGCACGCAGACCTTCAACAAGAAAGAACTATGCTGGAAAATGGAAAAGGTTTGTCATTTGGAGTACCGAAAGAGGAAAAGATGTGTCAAACATAGATATGCCTAACATTCTGGAGTATCTGGCGAACTTCTTCATTCAGGCCTGTCCTACTCCTCCATCAAGATACATGCATCAGCTATTTCAGCAGAATACAGCTTTGATCCTCCTGTTTTTCACACCCTTTGCTCAGGCAGTTCCTCAGAGGAATCAAGAATGTAAAACCTCCCAGGAAACCACCATTACCAGCTTGGGACTTAAACTTTGTGCTAGAAAAGTTGACACTAGCACCCTTTGAACCAGCAGCAACAGCAGACCTACAACACCTGTCATGGAAAACTGCTTTCCTACTGGCAATTACTTCAGCAAGGAGGGTTTCAGAACTACAGGCCTTAATGGCAGTGCAACCCTTCCTAATCTTCCACCAAGATAGAGTGTCCTTGAGGACTAATCCTACATTTATGCCTAAGGTGGTATCCAGAGTATCTTTAAACCAGGCAATCCACCTACCTTCCTTCTTTCCCAACCCACAAAACAGAGGGGAAAGAATACTGCATACCTTGGATGTACATAGACAGCTACGCTACTACTTGGACAGAACAAAAATAGCAGAAAGACTGACCAACTTTTGTAGCCTATGCAACTGGAAGGGAAGGAAAAGCTATTTCAAACAGACAATCTCCAAATGGATAGGAAATTGCATACGATACTGTTACTCCTTCCATGGAAAACCAATTCCACAGAACATAAGACCTCATTCTACAAGGGCAACAGCCACTACCACAGCCTTCTTACGGTGGCAACCAAAGACATTATTGAGGCGGCTACTTGGACCTCCGTGCATACATTTGCCAAGCATTATAATTTGCCTCTTTATTCCAGATCGAGCAGGGTTTGCCACTGCTGTACTGCAAGGGATCTTAAACACACCATAATCTACCTTTATCCTCCTCCCTAGTTGGCTATGGTATTCTACCCACTTGTTATGACTGCAGATGCATCCATGAAGGACATAGTACAGTTTTGTACCTACCATAAATGTAGATGTCCGAACTGGATAGCATCTGCAGTCAGGATTACCCTCCCTCCTTCCCTCTGTGGTACTCCTAGGGTGTTTACCCTCCTAATAGCTAGCTGTTGGGGAGTCTTTATGGTGTATTTGTTTGTATATATGTACATATATGCTTATTGTTGTGTTTACCTCTATCTATTTGGAAACATTGGCATCTATCCAAATTTTACCCTGCAAGAGGGCTACTGGCATCTGGGGCAAGAAACACTGAGGAAAATGGCGTCGGCTGATGCTTTTATACCCGAAGACCAGCAGAGATGACGTCGGGTGGAGTGCGACATCAGCCGAAGCCGGACCCGGACTTTGGAATCCGGCCGACTGCAGGGCTGCCTGACGACAGGACAACCCACTTGTTATGACTGCAGATGCTATCCAGTTCGGACATCTACATTTATGGTAGGTACAAAACTGTACTTTTTCTTCTTTTCTTTTTTTCTTATCACGATCTTTATATTTTTTATTTTGATTTTTAACCCTTTCTGCTACTGTCTTTAGTCCACATCTGGTTTGATTTCCATATCTGCTGACTTACTCCCTTCCATATCCAAGTAAAAATTAAATTTTTGACTTGCTTTAGTCATGGTTCTGAACTTCCACTGCGTTGGCTCTGATGACATGAGCAAATATTTATGCTATTCAGCATTTGCACATATTTCCATAGCCTGTTTCGCAAAGTTCATGCCTCCATTAGGCCAAAGACTTTTTTTTTTTTTTTTAAATCCTGTAATAGGCATGAAGCAGTTTCTATACAGTCCAACTGAGTGAACATTTTTTGTTGCTAGGTGACCCTTATTGACCATGCCAGAGGTTTAAGTTAGAACAGGGAGGGCAAAGCTGATTTATACTTGGAGATCTGTTTTTAGATCTGAAAACATTTTAAAATATTCTTTGCTAAGTTCTGTACTTGTTTATTCATATTGTATTGCTTACCCTTGTCTTTTAGGTATTTGTACATTCACTTTTGTTCCAATTTGTTTATATCAGATTCCTTTCCCAGGTTGATATAGTGTTGATGCTTCAGTTTTCCTCCTGTAAATGCTGCTTTTGCACACATATTGAGGAATTTTTCTTGCACTTTCAGGAGGAGCTTTACAGTTTGACAATCTGCAAAAAGGTGAGATGTTTGACAGGATTGTTTTCTTGAATCAGAGTCTAGTGTGTAAAGTAAAACAACTTCATGGATTGAGGACAAGGCAAAACAGCAGTATTATTATGTTATACCTTGGATAGCAGTTATCTATTTTATATAGCTTAGTAGTAGTGTATGTCATGTCACTTGTCATAGTAACTCTAATGCAGTTTACCAGTTTGTTGTGAATGCTATGCACCTGTAAGCATTCTGTAATCGAGGAGTGTAGAATGCATTTGTTTGTAATTTGTCCATACAGTGTTAATGATCCAGCCCTTTTGGCTTTGTTTAGTAAAAGATGATCTTTTGGTCCATTTTGTTAATTTTATTACCTTCTTGAAGGACTGGTGGCAGTACTGCCACCATATGTAAAAGATGATAACTCTGCCATCAAGAGCAAAGGTTGAGGTGGCACCCCTGCTGCCACAAGTGAAGGAAGAAGTGGCATGAAGAAAGTGCACATAAGTATGTTTGAATGATTAATCCACAAACTGCAACTTGGCTGCAAGAGCATGAATGTACTCTACTGTCTTGGGTATGGGCTTCCAACCCCCCACACCCAGATTGAGTTGCACTGTTCACTTAGAGCCTCACCTCTCCTCTTTCCATGAACAGCATCTTCCGGTGCACTTTTTATTCACAGTAACTGCCTGTCCACGTAGCACTGTTCTATCCCTTTCTTTTTGACTATGCTCTGTTATCAACCCCCGATAAGGAAGACACACACTAAACTACAGTCCAGACGTCTGCTTAGTCTTCTCCCACCCACTTTATTACCTTTCCCTCCCAAGTTATTTGCACTTGATACCTTTGCTGATTTCCTCCCATTTCCTATACTCCTACTGGGGGGGGGGGGGTCAGCTTATCCCATTTAACTTCCCCTCCCAGGTAAATATCTTCTGTTGTGCGGGTTTTTTTTGCCCTCCCCTGCTTCTCCTCTGATTAATAAAAATATGCCTGGCCTGCATTTAAAGCCAACTTTGTATCCTATTGTCCATATTCATCATCAGGTGCTTCCATTTTTTCAGTTTTTGGGATTATTTTGTTTAGTTTCTTTCCACATATTAGCTACCCTAACAAAATCCTATTTTAATCCATACAATTAAATACCTCATCTTATCCTGTCTCCATAGGTATGGGTACTACTGAACCAGACCTTGCTTTGGTATATAGTGGAATACTATTATTTATCTTCATGTATTTTATATCCCTGAAAGACTGCTGTCTGAAAATGTTCTCCAGCATCTATTTTTTTTTTTTTTTTTTTTTTACTGAATTTCTTATTTTGTTTTTTTTTTCTTTGCCAATAGCTCTCCTGGACATCGCTTATTGTGAACACATCCAGTGCATCGGATTTCAGGTGTTGAATCTCCAGGATCCAGTGACTCCAAATATAAAACATTGTAAAAAGAGGCTATCCAATATCCCTGCCTGTTTTTTTCTGTTCGAACACAACTTGGCAGAGAGGAACCCTCCCATCTTAATTCTTACATATGATCCTTTACATATTTTCTTAGTAACACTGTATTTTTTCAGGGAACCCAAATGTTACCTGTGCACTTCTCATGAAATCCTAACTGACTCGTTTGAATGTTTTATCTGCATTAATATCCCCCAGGAGCAGTGATGCTTTCTTATATTTTGCTTCTCTCTGGATTATCATTGTTCTGCTGCTGGTGTCAAATGTTTACCTCTGCGCCACAAGGCAATGTTGATCCACATTTATCAACTTTTGGTAACACCTGTGCAAATGCTAATCATAGTTTAAAATTAAAATGGGAATATATGAAGTCCAGATCAGAAGGATCTTGAGCCTCTTTCAGTAACAGACACATTGGCCTTCTTTCAAGATGCAGATCCTCCCCCTCCCCCTTTTAAAATACATTTAGACAATACCTACCAATTTTTATCACTTTCTTCCCTCCTAACTCCCACAGGAATGCTGTCATTTCCTGGAGACTTCCGTATTGCTAGATTATACATCACGATATTTGTCTCATCTCTTCCTATCTTGACTGTTAATTAAGCTCCGTCCTTCCTGTAACCTTGGCATAATTGTCTTCCAGAAATATTTTCTTGTGTTCCTTTTCTTGGTTCCCCATTCTTTTTTATACATCTTTTCATAACACAATCAAAATATGTCTAATACATCTGCAGGATTTCTAATTCATAGGTAGGTACTAGGCTATTGGCCCTAGGGGCCTATACAAGCTCAGCAAAAAGGTACCCTGGCTTTTGCCACCCAAGAAAATTATTTTCCTGTGCCACTGTCGAGCAGAGCCACAGAAGTGATCCCCGGGATGAATTTCCTATTTCCCATCCAATCATCAAGATTTTTCTTGAAGAGTGCTAATGCGGAGCTTTGTTTGATATAGATAGGTAGTTTATTCCAGAGTATGGGAAGTCTCTGGGACAGGAATCTATTCCTCCGGCATGTTCTGTTTATTGTGGTGACAAGGTTTAGGTCCCTAGAGCATGTAGCTCGGAAGGATTTGGATTTCTTTAAGTGGAGCATGTCCAACAGCTCTGGGCTTGACATAGCTTTGTATGTTAGGCAGAGATCGCATGAGACTAGGCGATATGCGATGGAGTAAAGTTGGAGTTTTTTTAGACGGTCTGCGTAGAGCATCTGTTGGAGGCTGGTAATCCTCTTTTTTGAGGTATTTCTGCGGCCTTTCCAGTTGTTGCAGATGTCTTGAGGTACATACCAAAAGGGGCGTTGTACTCTGTAATGGGTCTAATGAGTAGAGGGGAACAATGACCTCTCTTTTTCTGGATGAGAAACCTTTTGTGATGAGGTGTGCCATGTAGAAGGATTTCCTGACTACTGTGGCGATGTGATTATCAAAGGAGAGACTACTGTCCACCTGTGTCCCAAGGTCTCTTATCACACTTTCGGTATTAAGTATACTACCTCCTGTGTTGTAGATGTTATGTAGTCCTATCTTGCCTACATTCTTACCCGTGGGTTCGGAGCCGAATATCTGCTCCAACTCGGCCGATTATACTAGCTCGAAGTCGTTCATTGGCTAGGCTAAGCAGGTATCCCATGGTGCACTGCTCCATATCCCCAGATCTCATTTGCCGCTCGTGTAGCTCGGACGTGGTCTCGCTTCTCTGTGGCTAAGTACCCTCTTTTTCTTGACTAAGAAAAGTTTTGATTACTTTCAAAAGCTATTTTCATAGCTATTTGTCTAAATTTGTCTCAAATTGTCTAAGTTTGTCTAGTTAGGATTGTGATTGTGTGATTGTTGTGTGGTATCCCTCTTACTGTTCCCTCGGGCTAGGCCCATTTCAGTTAGAGGGTGTAGTTCTCCTCTGTTGGCTTCTGTGTGAGTTCGGTCCAAACCGTTTAAATTAGAGGTTTCTGCTACCCTTTCCTTGTGGTTTTCTATCCTTTGTTCAAGTGTGTGGCTAGTTTTTTGGTGTGGTTTGATCACTGTTTAGTGTTGGTTACTGCTAGCGTCGTTCCCGCTTTTATAGAGTGAACGCCTATGTTTTGTTACAGACTTGGTTTTGCTTTGTGAGCACAGTAGTTAATTATGTCTAAGGATACCAAGGAGCACAAACCTTCCGGTTTTAAAAAATGCTCGAAATGTGGGTACAAAATGTACCATTACCGATGGGCATTCTATTTGTGTCTACTGCTTAGGAGCCATCCTGCAGTTTTTGTCATGCGTTTAGCCCAAGAGTTCTCCAAGACAGAAAGAATAAGCTAATCTTAAAGGGACTATTAAAACCCTCTTTTAAAGAGGCTATGGATTCGGCTTCCAGTGGTAAGTCAAAATCTGGCAAGTCGAAGAAGAGATCTCCGGCTCAGTCAGCTTCATCAGAGCCCCCGGAGAAAATATCTAAAACTGCATCGACCACCTCCGCTCCACTGTCCTCGGGGCCGCAGGAAGGATCGGTATTGATGGAACTGGCGTCTGCTCCAATTGTATTGGAAACTCCTAGGAGCCGCTCGTCCAGTCTCAGACCAGCTTCTCCTGAGAGGAGATCGCATTCTCCATCCCTGTCCTCCAAATCCTCCAGGACCCTTTCGGATGTGGATGTTGAATAGGGTGGTTGAGGCTCCTTCAGTCACTGGTTTTGGCAAAATTGTTTTCGGCTCCGGAGCCCGTCCCGACCCCGTCTTCGATCATTCCTCCGAGCGCATCTCTGTCTTCGGAGCCGGAGTGTTTGGCGCCGCGTGATGTCTCTAGGCCAGCTCTGATGCCCCATTCGGCTCCATCGGTGCCGGCATCGGCTCCGACCCCCGTCGGCTCTGTCCTCGGGGTTCGGGACTCGGGATTCTTCGGTCGGTCCCAAGTGGGACATCTCGGGGCTTATTTCGGTTCCGAGCCTCCCTCTGTGCATCGGCTCGGGGAACTCTGACCCCCGTCATGGCCTCGGAGACTGGTCGCTCCTCTGATTCGGGGGGGCCGGCCTTCGAGGCTATGCGGACCGCGCTGGCCAGATCATCAGCTACATCAGGCGGGTTGGTCGCTCTGTCCCCCACCACTCCGGTAAGAGCTTCTGATCACCACCCATCCATGGACAGCAGAGCACCAGGGCCTAGGGATACCCCCACGAGTGGTCCCAAAATTTCTGAGGGTCCCTCAGAGTTCGTGCCTGAGGAGCCCCCCAGAAAGAAAACGTGCAAGAGGAAGCACATAGACTCCCAAGATGAGTCCCTCACCTCTGATACTGACCTCGAGGAATCGGAGGGGTCCCTCAAGTCGTCCTCTGATGATGTTTCCTTCTCCAATATCCTGGAGATACTGAAACAAAGAGGTGACTGGCCTTCCAAAGCCCCTTTCGAGGAGGAGTCAGTATTCCTTAAGGCTTTTGGTGCTCAACCCTCTGCCTCCTGGGTGTCTCCACCCTTCAACGAACTCCTTGACCTCATTTGTTGAAGAGTGTGGGAGAACCCCTATTCTGTGGAGCCCGTGCCCAGGCGTCCCAACAAGTTTCTTCCCCACCCCCCCGCAGGGCAAAGAGTTTCTGTTTAAAGGAGTCCCTGTAGATGCCATGGTGGTAGCGGCAGCCACCCAGAAGGAAGTAGCAGACTCAGCTTCATCCGTCCATCCTCCTAACAAGGAGTCTAGGACCATGGATCGGAACGGGAAGCGTACCCTCTCGTCAGCAGCCTTCACATTACGGTCACTGAATTACTTGTCTCACTTCACTCGGCTCCAGAGAGATCTCCTCAGAGAGTTAGGAGATACTCTTGCGGGTAACGTACCTGAGGCAGTGGCTCAGACGGTTAACGCCCAGGTCTCTACCCTCAACTCCATTGTTAACTCATCCATTCGGCTCATTTCGTATGCAGCCGAGGGAGCGAGTAGGGCAGCAAGCTCAGGGGTCGCCCTTAGAAGGCAAGCCTGGCTGCGCCTGTGTCACTTTGCGGAGGAATTCAAGTCTTCCTTCACTGAAGCCCCCTTTGATGGTTCCTCCTTGTTTGGTTCCAAAGTGAAAGACACCCTCACCAGGTGTGAGCAAGAGGGGAAAGACCCTGTCTGCCGTAGGGGTCTGTTTTTCCCTTCCTTCTAGGCCTTATCCCAAGGCCCAGCGGGGGGGGGGGAGATGTGGTTCAAGAAATCACAGAGGTTTTTTCTGCCACACAAGGTGAACCCCCCACCAGAGGCAGGGGGGGGTATTCAGGGAGACGTCGCCCCAGAGGCAGAGGGGGCCCCTGCAATTCGGGAGACTGCGATTCCTTTAGTGGCTCTCCATACTCTCGGTCCTGAGGGTGTGCCCGACTGCGCTTATCCGGAGCCAAGTCGGGGGTCGAATTTCCTTATATCTGGAAGCCTGGGAAAGCATTATCCAGGACCGATGGGTATTACGGATAATTTCCGGAGGTTATCTCATTCCATTCTCATCAGAACCCCCGCCAGTCAGGAAAATCCCAGACGTACCACCCAGTCAAAGGGATCAAGCAGCCTCAGAGGTCTCACTGCTGCTAGAAAAAGGAGCCATCCAGCGTGTCCCCTCAGACCAAATCAGATTATTGACTTACTCGATATTCTTTTTGGTGCCGAAAAGAACAGGGGACCTGAGACCCATACTAGATCTCAGTCAACTGAACAATTATGTACACAAGTCCAAGTTCCGTATGGTCACACTACAATCAATTCTCCCATTGTTGGGAGAGGAGGTATGGATGTGCTCCATCGACCTCAAGGATGCTTACTAGTATGTGAAGATGGACAGAGCATCCAGGAGTCACCTACGCTTCCGGCTGAGAGCCAGTCATTTCCAGTTTCGAGCCCTGCCCTTTGATCTCACCACAGCCCCCAGGGTGTTCACCAAGTGTATGGCGGTGGTGACTGCTCACTTGAGACGTCAGGGATTCCAGGTGTTTCCGTATCTGGACGACTGGCTCCTTACTGCTCCCACCAGGCATCAACTAGTTCAAACCAGGGATGCTACCATCAGTCTATGTTACCAGTTGGGTATAACAATAAATTGGGAAAAATCTGCCTTATTGCCCTTACAGCATGTCACCTTTATAGGATCAGAATTAGACACCATTCGAATGCGAGCATTTTTACCGCAGGAAAGGATCAGAGTATTGCAACAACAGATACACATGCTGATGCCCCTGAGACAAGCGAAGGCAAGATGGGTTCTCCAGCTCCAAGGGTCCATGGCAGCAACAATCATGTTGGTCCCCCTAGCGAGATTACACATGAGAATTCTCCAATGGCTCCTCTTTGTTCAATGGTCGTTCAAAAGACTTCCACTGTCTCATCCCATCTTACTCACGGACAGATGCAAGCAGGACCTTGGTTGGTGGCTGTGCACCAACAATTTAGACGTGGGAAAGCCCTTCATTCCACCCATCCCGGTGGCCACGGACGCCTCCCAGATTGGGGGGGGGGGGCATTATCTTGGCAGGACAGTCCAAGGCACATGGCAAGAACACGAGATACATCTGAATATAAACATCCTAGAGATGAGAGCAATGCTTTGCGTTGCAGGCACTTCAGAATGTTCTTCCTCTAGGGACGATTGCGATACACTCAGACAACATGTCAGTAGTGTGGTATCTAAACAAGCAAGGGGAAACCAGGTCATACCCTCTGTGCAGAGAGGCCATGCGAGTGTGGCATTGGGCAGCAACTTCCCAACGGTTTCTGGTGGCAACGCACATTCCGGGGAAGTCCAACGTGATTGCGGACAGACTAAGCAGAGCTATCCTCATGCCGTACGAGTGGTCCCTGAATCGCCTGGTTGCAGAGCGAATCTTCAGCAGATGTGGTCAGCCTTGCTGCGACCTTTTTGCCAGCCCCCTCAATGCGAAATGCAGCAACTACTTCACGCTGATCCCCCCACAGGGGGAGTCACCCAGGGATGCTCTGGTTCATGAGTTGCCCTCCGGTCTGCTTTATGCTTTCCCTTGCTGTCAAAGGTGATTCAGAAAGCGCAATCCTTGGGAAGCAGAGTGATTCTGATTGCTCCACACTGGCCTCGCCAAGTTTGGTTCCCCTTCCTTCAGAAATTCACCGTGGACACTCCTTGGACTCTGGACCCTCAACCAGATTTACTGACACATGTCGGGACAGTTCCACCCCTCCCTGATGACCCTTCGGTTGACAGCCTGGCTACTCCACTTCCATCGTTAGTCAGACTTCATAATTTTTCACCGAAGTGGTTCATATATTATCGTCCTCTCATAAACCATCCACTAGAAAAATTTATTCCAGTAAATGGAAAAGGTTTTCTATCTGGACACATACCAGAGGCATTGATCCTTACACAGCTCCAATAGCTTCAGTGCTGGAGTTTTTGTCTATGCTTTTCCATCAGGGTTCCACATCAGCCACCATCAAAGTTCAACTGGCAGCGATCTCTAATTTCCATGTAGTGAATGAGCCTAGTCTCATGGTGCATAGACTATGCAAGGCATTCCTGAAAGGTACTCTATTGCTCCGTCCACCGGTGTCCGAGCCTATCATGCCCTGGGATCTCAATTTTCTTCTACAAGCCCTTACTTTACCACCTTTTGAGTCTGCAGCTACCTGCAAATTGAAATTCTCGACCTGGAAAACAGCCTTCTTAACAGCAATCACTTCAGCAAGGCGAGTTTCAGAAATTCAAGCCCTCTGTATCAAACCTCCATATTTAATCTTTCATAAAGACACGGTCTCTCTCAGACCAAACCCCTCGATCCTCCCTAAAGTGGCTTCCGTGTCAAACCTAAATCAGTCCATTGAGCTGCCCGTTTTCTTCCCCCACTTTTCCAACAAGGCAGAATTTAGATTTCAACAGTTGGATGTACATAGACAATTACGCTTCTATCTACACCGAACAAAAGATATCCAGAAGTTGGACCAACTTTTTTGGAAAACCGAATGGGGTTCCCGGTATTCAGGGTAACACTGTCCAGATGGATATCTAGCTGTATCTCTTTCATCTATCAAGCAGGAAGTAAAGGTCTGCCATTTCCGGTTAAGGCTCACTCTACTTGGGCTGTTTCCACATCCACAGCCTATCAAGCCAGATTTTCAATGGATGATATATGTGCTGCAGCTACTTGGGCTTCTCCTCACACATTTGTTTCTCATTACAAATTGGACGTGGTCTCCAGGGGCAGGTCTTCCTTTGGCACCACAGTTCTCAGGAGTATTTTCCTATGAGCCACCCAGGATGTAGGTGCTAGACACACTGTCCCACGTGTAAGAATGTAGGCGAGATAGGACTACATAACATCAAGAAGTTATGTACTCACCATAACGTTTGATGTATGTAGTCCATCTCGCCTCACATTCTTACTTACCCTCCCACCTTCCCCCTGCCTGGAGGATTTGGAGGTTAGGTTGTCATCTGCAGAGTTCCCTTGCTTAGCTTATTCTTTATCTGGATGTGATGTGTGCATGGAGTACAAATGAGTTTTGCAGCAAACTAGATCTGGGGATATGGAGCAGTGCACCATGGGATATCTGCATAGCCCAGCCAATGAAAGACTTCGAGCTAGTATAATTGGCCGAGTCGGAGCCGATATTCGGCTCTGAACCCACAGGTAAGAATGTGAGGCGAGATGGACTACATACATCGAACGTTATGGAGAGTACATAACTTCTTGTTCATGGGTGCAGAGATTTTACCAAATGGGATGACAATGCACTTTTTGGCATTGAGCTTGAGGCCATGGCTTTGACACCAGGCATCTGTCTCAATGAGGCCCTTTTGTAGGATGTCCACATTGTTCGGAGTTTCGATTATGGCTCCTAGTTTGCAGTCATCTGCGAACTTCGTTAGTCAAAGACCTTTTGCGTTAGCCTGTACTTCAGAGAAGTAGATACCAAACAGGAGAGGACCTAGGATTGAACCCTGTGGTACTCCACTTGTCACTGGTCTGAAGTCGGGTTTGGAGTCTGCTACTTTCACAGTGTGGGTTCTGTCAGTGAGCCAGTTGGCAACCCATCTTGTGACATAGGGATTTATACCTAGTTTAGTGAGTTTATCTATAATTCCAGAGTGGGGGATGGTGTCAAAAGCCTTGGCAAGATCTAGATAGGCTGTGTGAACCACCTTACCCTCGTCTACGGCTTTGGTGACTGCTTCAAAGACGTCTATCAGGTTTCAGAGACATGATCTGCCTTTTACAAACCCGAACTGGGTGGGGTCCAGAGTTTGGAGATTACAAGTGTCTGTTTATAAGTTCCATGGCCATGCAGACCAGGCTCGTCAGGCTAATGAGGCGGTAGTTCCCGGGGTCTGTGGTGGCTCCCACCTTGTGGAGTGGGATAACCGTCGCTGTGCCATTCAGCAGGCATAAAGCCTGAGGTGAGGCTATGATTGAACATGGTACTTAGGTGGGGTGCCAGTTCGTTCTGTAGTTTGTGTAAAACGCAGCCTGAGATGTTGTCTTGTCCCATGGATGCTGTGTTCTTGGCTTTGGAGAGTGTTTTTTTTACCTGTGCAGCCGTGATTACAGGAACTTTGCATTCTTCCGGTATAGAGATGGGCCCTTTAGGGGGTGAGAGGGGGATAAAGTTAGCACTGAACCTATCTGTCAGGATGTTGGCAATATCAGTTGGGTCTGTATATTTAGTGCCATTGTGCTGTAGCTCAGAGCAGATCTGAGTGTTGCCATTGAGATTCTTGACATAGCTATAGAATGCTTTGTGGTTGTCTTTAGAATCAGTGGCGATTTTGTTTTCGTAACTAGCTTTGGAGGATTTTATCAGGGATCGCAGCTTCTTACTGAGGCTAACCAGAGAACTCCTCCACTCATGGGATTTTACTCTCTTTTGCAACAGTTTCTTTTTTTTGTTGTACAGTTTGTTTATGGCTGGGGACCACCAGATTGGCTTCCTTTTTTTGGAGGATAGCATATTGGTTCTGTTTGGGATAGCACGATCCATGCACTCGTGTAAGTGCTTATAAAGTGCAATTGTGTAGGATTCAGTAGTCATAATTGTATTGTCCATCTGCATGGGTGTCATGAAGTTCACCACTTCTGTTTTAAGAAGCATGAAGTTGGCTTTGGAGAAATGGTTTACCGTGGTTTCCTTAATGGGGGGTGGGGGCAGGATGTGGATATCTAGAGTGATTAGCTTATGGTTGGATCGGACCAATGAGGCTTTGACTTCAGGTATGGAACACCGGTCACTCATGTTGGTAATGACTAGATCTAGAATATTGTTGCCCCTGATGGGGGTGTGGATAAGTTGATCTAGGGCATTGGAGTTTATGAATTCCAGAAAGCGTTGAGCGAAGGAGTTGGTACATGAGTAGTTTTCCCAGTTAATGGTGGGGTAGTTGAAATCGCCCATTATTAGGGTGGTTGGTTGAACCCTAATATTTTCCAGTACATCAAGAAAAGAGGAGTGGGAATCCTGTGGCATGGTGGGGGGATCTGTAGCAAGCTACAATTTGGATTGCAGTTTTGCCCAGAGTTAGTTGCACTTGGATAATGTCAGATGCATTATGCTGAGCAACTAGCCTGAAGGTGTGGATGTCCTTAATGAATATGGACACACCTCCGCCTTTGGTGTTCCGGTCCAGGTTACATGGCTGAAAAGTGTGGTATGAGTTATAGCCTGGTAGTGCAGGGGTGCTCCCTGGAGCCTTGAACCAGGTCTCAGTCACTGCACAGATATCGATGTTCTCCATTTTAAGGAGTGCGAGTGATTGCATTTTGAGATTTAGACTTCTAGCATTGAGTAGCATCACCCTAAGTTTTTGCTTCCCTTTTCCTGTTATGGTGGTAAATTTGTACTTTGAACCTTGCCTAAAAAAGGCACTATAGGGGTGGCAAGAACTTTAGCCAGTATCCGGAATCCCATGGGTGACAGGTGCAGGCCATCTCTGGCAAAGCATCATGGTCTGTCGACCATGTCATCCCAGGCAGACAGATGCTGGATCCCTTTAGAATGACACCAGAAGCTTAGCCAATTGTTGAAGTCAATCATTTTATCCTTGTACTGCAGTATCATTCTAGGTGATGGCAGAATGCTAATCAGGGCTTGGGTCATACCTGCCTGGGCTACAAGATCAGAGAGCTCTTCCATGTCTCTTATCATGTAATCCAGGGAGGTACATCTCAGGTCATTCACACCAACATGGACAATGACAGAGTCATATTTGTACTTGTTGTGGAGTGACCTGAGTGCGTGTGTTATGTGGCGGATCTTGGCACCCGACAGGCAGCTGACAGTAACCTTCTCCTTGTTTAGCCTGGTGAGTCGGACATCAGTGTGCCTGACTATAGAGTCACATATGACTAGTGTGTTGGGTAAGTTGTTTTGCCTTGTTGGGTGTGGTTGAGTGGCACACTGAGTCTGCAGGGTATGTGTCATTTGGGTTGTGTTGGGAGGTGGAGGTTGCTTGCATTTCTGCTTTGGAGGTCTCTGTTTGAGCAGATTATTATTGAGAGCCTCCGTGAATGTTTTTGTGTTTCTATGTTTGGATTTTGGTGGTGTAGATTTAGCGAGACTATGTGATGAGTGTGGTGTGGTGCAAGTGTTTACCTTCTCCTCTTGACTGTCAAGTTCACTCTTGGTTGGAGAGAGCTTTACCTTCAGTTTGGCTAGATAAGTGCATCTCTCACAGGTTGTAGTGTTGGGTGGTAGGAGGAGAGGGATGTCTGTACATGAGGCAATTTCTACATTGCCCCAAGATGCCCAGATTCATCAGATAGACAGGAGAGAAGACTGGGAGCTGACCCTTGGACATGCGTGAATAAAAAAATATTTTCCTCTAGATAAGTGAGGAAAGTTGAGTACAAGAGCTGTTTTTCTCTAAGCAAGTGAGGGAAGGTAAGTACCAAAACTGTTTTCCTCTAGGTAACGAGGAAGGTTGAGTGCTGTAGTAATTATTTATCTTAAGTAATGAGTTCTGTCATAAGTTCCCAAAATTTGGCTGCAGCTCTTCCTATTTTTTTATTGCCTAAATTGTGCTAAAGGTTTTTACCATCTAGAGTCATCAAAAATAGTTGCTTAGTAGCAAACCAACTACATTCTTGCATATTATCCAAATACTCACTTATTTTTCTTTTAGCACTCTGTAGTTGCTCCTCTTGTTTTGTCCGATTCCCTTTCTTGAATATTTAACTTTTTGTCGACCCTTCATAGTCCTGTTGCTGATTTCCCATCTCTCTCTCTTATTTCTTACATGTTTTAAAGTCCATTTTTATTTTATTCCACTCACTAGCCATCCCTTTTGAAGTAATTTGTCTTCCCTAATAACACTCCTAAGTGTATCCAGAACCCATTTTTGAAATTCCGCTTTTTAGCAGCTAAGTAGGAACGTGCCAATATCTCATTTTTGCCCTGCATTTTTATCTTAATTTTTGTTGGTGCATATGTTATGATATTGGCTGGGTCTCAGAGCTTTCAATTAAGTACACATACTCCAGTGAAATATAATTTCCATCCAGAATAGCCGAGCTAGTGTATGTTGAGAAATGTTTGAATTCTGCCTGAGATCTGGCTTCTAAACTCACCTCTTCTTTACCAAATATTTCTCATATACTACTTCAGAAGTATACCCTCTTCTCCTTTCCCTTCTAGGTCCCCTGATACATTCTCGCTATTTATGGGTGGAAGTAGAACTTGATTTACAATAATCTTTGCTGAAAGCCTATTATTTCTTCCTAAACTCTTAAACCCAGCAGTAACAGTTTTAGATGAAATATAAGTACATGCCAGTGTAATTTTCTTCCCTTGCCAATAAGACTTTGCTAACACAAATTTATGACGATTACATTTTTTTTCTATCTTTTAAGGCGGCCGCGGTGGTGCAGTGGTTAGTATTGCCGCCTCACAGCAAGAGGGTCTCTGGTTCGATCCTCTGCTGGGGTGCCTTCTGTGCAGAGTCTGCATGTCCTCCCTGTGGTCGCGTGGGCTTGCTCCGGGTGCTCCAGTTTCCTCCCACATCCCAAAGACATGCTGTAGGTGGATTGGACACACTAAATTGGCTCTAGGCATGAGTGCATGTGTGTGCCTTCTGTGGAAGGTTGGGCGCCGGGCTGGCAACTCGACACCATAAAAAACTCCATTGCCAATCATGAGCGGACAAGGTGATCCGCTGTGACGACCCCTAACCGGGAAAATCCGAAAGAAAAAGATCTTTTTTTCTATCTTTTATCACTACTGGAGTCTGTCCCACAATCAGTATTACTCTACTTTTTCCTTTGAAAGCTGAATAGTGTGTAAGTGTAGTTATGTGGAGGGCAAGATGATGCTGTAGTCCATTAAGTTAACAAGATGCTTGTCACTACTTTTTATAAAATGATTGGTGATTCTGATTAGAGGTTTGGTTTTTAATAGTGCAGATTGCTTCGAGACCTCTAGATTGCTGTGTGTGTGTGCATGTGTATATGTATATGTTTGTTTATGTCTTTTAGCTTTTCCCGGTTAGGGGTCGCCACAGCAGAACTCCGGTCCGCTAATGATTAGCAGTTGATTTTTATGTATCGGCTTGTCAGGCCTGGCGCACAACCTTCAACAAGGTACGCCCATTCACGCATGTCTCCACGCAGAAGACGCTGTAGCTGAGGATCGAACCGGACATCGTCTTACTGTGAGGCTATATATATATATATATATATATATATATATATATATATATATATATATATCTAAGCTCTAGTTGAGAAGTGTTGAAAACCAGGATGGCTATTTTAATTGTCTTGGAAAAAAGTAAGTGGTAATTGTAAGGACAGTGACCTCGTGGAGAAAGTAATGCCTTGATCTAAGCAAGAGGTATCACTGTTGCAGTAGGCTAAGCTGTATAAGGAAGTATCATGCCAAGGATCAGACAGCTTCCGTAGGGCACATTCCATGTGTCTGTATAACTCTTAGAGCTTGAAGATGAGCTAGTTTAAAGCAGATATATGGGTTTCAAAAATTAGAATGTTCTTGTTGTTGACACAACCAGCAAGTCTCTCTCTCTCTGTCTCTGCTCCAGTTTTTCAGGTTTGGTGGCCATGTAGTTTGTCAAAGTGTGCAGGTAAATATTCCATTGAGGACTTGTACTTTTTTCTGAAAAAAGTATTTTCTCTTAAATAGTCTGAGAAAGAAGAAGTGTTCATGTGGTCACCAGTTTTCCTATAAAGATCACTATACATCATGTCTCTCTTGCTTAGGGGAGGAACATTAGCCCTGTTTGATTTGTATGTGCATTACCCCTAAAATTCTTAGTAACAGACATTATTCCCTTTAGTCATGGAGCAAGATTCTGGTTTCTCAGTCAGCTCCCTTCCTCTCCCCAAAAAAATAAGTATCCAGGGAGGCTTTTGTTTCCATTCCGCTTCCTCTGCCTCCGAGTTTGGTAGGTGTTTCCACTGTTACCATATTGCAGCCCTCTGGTCATGCATTGGCTTCTGTTGACTCCACTGGGGTTGCTCCTAGTGAAGCTCCTAAGAGCTGAGAGACAGGCATGTCCAGAAAGGCCATTCATATGTCTGCTTTGGGCAGGGAGAACTACTATTGTTGGGAAATGATGCTTGGGGGGAGTTGTTTTCCCTTACAGAGCACCTTGAGGCGTCATATTCCCTGGAAGATGACTGTATATCAGGGTGCTCTTTTTTAACAGACACTGCTAGGAAAAAGACAAGCAAACTTAATACTTCTGCTCCTTTATCCCCTTCAGCTAAGGGAGAGAAGGAAGAATAGTTTGACTTTACCAAAGGCTTATTTGAAGCCTTCCAGTCATTGCAATCTGAATCTTCAAACCAGCCTAAAAGGAAAAGGCCACCTCCCCTTTAGAATCTGATTCATAATCTTCTGTTGGAAAATTTTCAAACAATGTCAACAGAAGGCATGGAAAGAGACTGTCAAGAAGTAGTAGCAGAAAGATTCCACAAAGAAAGGAGGGCCATCCCAAGCTCTGAGCAATCCAAATGTACTATGTCATCCTTCTATCTCCTTTCCTTCCCCACCCTGGTAAACCTTTAAAATTTTCTTAAATCCTGTGTCTTCATTTCTCTGCTTAGAACTAGATTACTATGTACACCTGGGTCCTAAGAGTTATTCACAAAGGTTACAACTGGCAGTAGGACACACACCCTTTATTTCAAGGGATTCCATCCGTCCAAGTAACCAAGACCCTCCCTGCTTCACCCTATTCTGAATCAGATACTGTCTGGAGAGTAATAGAGACTGTTCCACCCGACCAAAAATGTTTTACTCAAGAATTTTTTGGGTACCAAAGGAAGGAATGAACTTGGAGACCTTTGCTAGACCTCTTATTTCTTAACCTGCCCATCAGAATTCCAAAATTCAAAAGGCTTTCTCTACAGTCTGCTTTCTCTACCTCTCATTTTTACTTCAGATTTATAGTAATGTACAGTTAAAGATGCCTATTACCACATTCCAGTTATCAAAGACTTCAGAAGTATTTAAGATATTCTGTGTCTGGTTCATATTGTCAGTTTTCTGCTTTATCATTTGGGTTACAAACAAACTCACCGGTCCTTATGCATATGTTTTATTGGCCGTGCTTTCATGAAGTTTTATTGGCTGTGCTTTTGTGCCGTTTTTTGGTTACTTTATCATTTGGGTAGTCAGTAGCTGCAGAAGTGTTTACAAAGTGTCTGGCTCCAGTAATAGCTTATTGCAGGTTACAGGCATTCACATTTTCCTTATTTAGACAGTTGCTACATTTTTACACACTTTTTCCGAAGCTGTTAAGAATCTCTTCTTTTTGAACAACCTTTTTCTCAACCTAGGATTTCATATAAACTTAAAAATATCATCCCTCATTTTGTCTGTTATAGTTAGTGTTACTAGGATGCCTCTTAGACACATATCTCATAATAGCCTTTCTTCTTCAGGACAGAATGGAATTGTACAAGGAACAAGTGACATTTTTCAGCTAGGCCCTCTCAGTAGCCAGAGACTACCTTAGGATATTAGGATTCATACCATCTCCAATTCTCATGATTCCTCTAGCCACACTACATATGAGAAGAATTCAGTCATTCTTCAAATTAGACTGGACCCAACACCAGCACCCACTACCCTTTCAGATTTTGGTGCTGAGTTTTGTCAGTTGTCTTCCCTCAATCCAGGTTTCCCTCTCCCCTTCCAACCGCTACTCAATCTGTAACCGCAGATCATATTTCACATGGGAGTTGTTTCCAAACAAGTTGAAAGTGTAGGGGCTGTGGAAGCATCATGACAAAACACACACACATTAAAGTGATGTCAGTAACATTAAGGCTTCTTAAATCACTGAACCATCTGTGGAGTCCAGGACCTCTTGTAGTCATCACAGACAACTCCATAGTCATGTGGTTTATAAACAAAATGAGGAGACCAGATTTTTACCACCCGTGCAGATTAGCTGTGGTAGCCTGGGAACTGTCAGTTTGGCTCAGTCAGTCCCTGCAGGCTGTGTGCATCCTTTAAGAGTAGAGTTTTGTGTCAGACAAGCTAAGCAGGACCTGGACAAAGACCCTCACTGATGAAGTTACATCCTGGAGTTTTCTAAGAAATCATCTAGCTGTGGGCAACTCCTCGGGTAAGTTTGTAGCCATCCACAATAGACAGTTAAACAAGTTCTACAGCAGGCGTCCTTCCAGAAAGGCTTGGAAGACAGATGCCGTTTCATTCCTATGGATGAGAACTTTCCTGTCTGCACTTCCAGCCATTCCTCTGATAGCAAAATGTTCTTTGTAGTCAGTATTGCAGTACTGTTCCTTGGGTCTTCCTGCCATGCAGAAGCTTGTAACTGGCCCAGTTTCTAGAGTCTTTTCATCACTTCTAACCAGTTGACATCTGATTGCTGACATTTGGATGTCTAGGTATGAGGGACATCCATCAGTATCATCTTCAATTTTTTTCTAACTGTGCTGTCCAATGTGCTTCTTTATGTACCAGACACTCTTAGCCCATTGGCCAGTTAGTTTTTCTGCAGAGTTTCTGCAAAATAATTTTAGATAAATGCACAGTTGGGGAATTCCTTCTCATTAGTATTCAAAAAGTTAACTGCTGAATGTGTGGGAAGTAAATTCCACATGAAGACTTTTATTTTTTTGTCTGCTTCCTCAGCATGATGATTCCAGTTATTAGGATTATGCTAGATTTAAAGTTCAAACCCTGAAGCATAGGGCCAAAGTCCTCACAGAGCACATGGAGTCCTCTGACCCAGTTCCTGCCATTCCTCTGCCATCCTCTGTTTCTACTGCTACTTTACCAAAGAAATAAGACAAAAGGACTCTGCAGATGATGGCAGTCCGTCCGTATGTGCATTTAAGTTGAATGACTTTGGTAAGACACTTTTGCAACCTCCAGGTCTGATGACATCCAGGTCCAAGCCCATTGGTGTGACCTCTCGGTGTCTGCAGGCCACTTGACTTTGCTATGTCCATCTAGTTCGGTTTGGTCTGAGGTCACTCCGCAGGCTACCACTTCCAGTGTCCATATATAGGTTACTGAGGGGGATGGTTCATCTTCCCCAATTATTCTGCAGCAACATATGCCATTAACCTGGGCCAAGGCTGTGCTTGCCAGACCACAGATCAAGTCCTGTCTTGCTAAATGCGCAAATCAGAGCGACCAATCAGCCTATCTCCACCTTACACCCCAGTTTTTGGTTATTACTATCCAAGTTGAAACTTGGGACAGTCTTAAAATTGCCCAGGAATTCATGGTCCTTATGAAAACTAGGCAAAACAGCCAGGCACTACAGAATACCACTGTAGCCTCTCCCAGTAAAAGACCAAGAGATGTCCTCCTTTCAGCAAGAGTCTTGAATCTTTAGGATCTGAGAATGAGGAAGTGTTATCTTATTCTGAGCACCTCTTCCCTCATTCCTGTCCAGATTCAGACTCAGATGATACCCTTTCCTCTGCTTCTCCCCTATAGGATTTATCCTTTTAAGATGCATTACCTAAAATGAAGGAGGCTTTTCAGTGGGAAGGAAAGAATTTTTCCAGACTCAAACCCATTACAGACAGCTTATAAGCTTGAATTCCCCCAGACCATTAACTATCCCCACCAGTCCATGTAGTATTACATGATCTTTAAACCTAGACTCGCTTCACTTCTATCCAAGGAAGTCAGACCGATTGTATCTAGTGTTTGACACTCACAAATGCATCTAACACACAAGTTGATCCCTCTGCAGTCTCTACCGAATCCACTAAGGGTGTACCTGAGCCTGCTGCTACCGAATCCACTAAGGGTGTACCTGAGCCTGCTGCTATACATGTCCAGCCTAATGACAGAGAGGGTAGTCTACTAGGCAGGTTTGTGTAAAAGATTTGCACATATGCTACCCTCTCTATGAGGGCCCTCAGTTGCCAGTTTCATATGTTAAAATAGTTAGAGTTCTTGCAAGAATGAATTATTACCAAAGCAGAAGGCATAGCAGTTGGGCATTACTAAGGGGCATACGGGATACAGCTAGAGCAGCTCTCCAGATTTCCAGACATTCTCTGAAGTGTGGTTATGATGCTTTAATTGCATCATGCAGAGCAATTGCTACTGGCTGTGTTAATAATCCACTGGCATACTTGGCTGAAGACCTAGGTGCTTTCTGACAGAGTGAAGGCCGAACTCCTGGATGCCCCATTGTATAAAGAATTCCTGTTTCGGCCTCCTGCACAAGTAGTTTTTGAGAATTTTGATTAAAAAAGAAAAGAAAAATGTGAAAGAATTTTTGTTTCCAACCCCAAGATACAGTAAGAATTATCCTTCGGATTCTCAGCCTTTGCTTCCTAGGCAAGATAACAGGAGACCTCGACAGTCCAGAAGATGGCAATCTGAACTCCCTAGACATGGGGGGGGGGGTTCAAAGACTCTATACCCCCCAAGAGAACAGCTGTGACCTACCTGGATGCCATCCATCAATGGAAACACCCCAGTAAAGGCCTATTCACTTCTCACCAGAGTAGACAACTTCAAAGGTTCTTCTTAAGAGCCCAACAGACAGGGATGCAGAGAGCAGACTCCTGTCTGTTTGAATAAGAAGGCCTCTTTCTTTATGCCTTCCAACCTTTTCCCGTTATTCCCAGGGTATTGATCAAATTGAGGTCAGACAGGCCGCGCATGTTACTCATAGCCCCCTTCCAGCCAAGGCAACATTGGTTCTCCGTACTCTTGATCCTCAGCGAGAGGAGTTATTACATTTGCACATAAGTGAGACCTCACACAGCTAAAGGGGTCTGTCATTCATCCTCACCTGAACATCTCAAACTAACAGCTTGGACGATTGGCTTTTGACCCTAAATAGCACAGGCTATTCTTCAGAAGTCCTGTCTGTTTTAGAGAGGTAAGAAAACAGAATACAAGAAAGTCATACTTATCCAAATGGAAATGGTTTTCTCTTTGGTGCAAGGACAAGGACATTAGCTCTTCAATGGTAGGCGCAAACCTACTGTTAGAATACCTGTCAAGACTTTTTCACCAGGGGCTTTCTTATTCCAGTATTAAGGTATATGCTTCAGCTATCTGTTCTTGCCTTACTTGCTCCTCCCATCTGTTCTCACCACCACCTGAAATCTTTCCTTAAAGGGATCATACATATTAGACCCACCAAGAAAATCCCTGTCCCTACCTAGGAATTAAACTATGTCTTAGAAAAACTTACATTACCATCTGTTGAGCCAGCAGCTTCTCTCCCATAAAAATGTTTACATGGAAGACCGCTCTGCTCATAGCCATCACTTCAGCCAGATGAGTTAGTCTCAGAGCTAAAAAACCTGATGTGCAGGGAGCCCGTCACTGTGCTCCAGAGGGACAGGCAATCCTTGGAACTAATCCAGCCTTTTTGCCCAAAGTAGTATCAGATGTCCTTGCATGTCACTGTTGCAGTATTCCGTACTAAAGGGATCCCTTGCCAAGGGTATTTCAACATCTGGCCAGTATACTAAAGCCTTAGGTTTTTTAAGGACGTTGTATGTCACACTTATGCTTCACACTTGCGGCATAGGTCATAAAGATGATGTACAGATGTACCTACCTCAGAACTTTTTTGCTGCCAGTTCGAACACCATCTTCAATTGTCTGTGTGAACACTCCTTTGTTTCTGCTGGTTACTAAGCTGTTTTCAGGTAAATGCCACATTGGGGTTTTCTTATCTTGTCTTTTTCTTTTAGTTGCGATTTTATATGTCATCCAGAAAGGGAAAATGTCAGTGTGGGAGACAGATTCCCCATAAGAACCATCCCGAGCAGTGTTTGTTTTGCTTGGGTGTTTCTCACAACCCCATTGTGCCTGATTTGCCAAGCATTGGTCCCAAAAACTCATTGTCGTCTCTCTTCCTTGTCTGTCTACTTGGAGAACCAGCGTCTTAAGTTGTTGCTGCAGGGTGTGATGGCAGAAGGTCTGCAAAGAAGATGAAAACAGGTCAGATTTGGCTGCTGTACTGCCTTCCCCAGACTTCTCTCTTGAGGCTGGTGAAAGCCTGGAAGATCATCAGGCTTTTCCATTGGATTCCTCTGCTATGACCATTTTGGAGGCTGGCATGGATCCAGCCTCTCGCACATTCTTGGAGGCTCTGCAGATGTCTGTTACAGATATTGAGGGGGAACCTCAGCTGATCATATCTGAGGGACCAAGGAGTGTTCTGCAGATCCTTGTTCAGGAGGAGATTCCCACTACACTGAGTGTTGGCAAGGGTCTGAACTTCCTAAGATCTTTAGGGCTGACATCCCTTTGAAAAAGAAGCAAAAACAAAACACATTTCCCCTGCTCCTCAGGATCCCCAGTATGAATGGCAGGATTTTACACAGGGGTTGTGTAATGCACTCATGGCCTTGAAGCCCCCCAGGGGAGTGCCTGTTCCTGCCCCATGACCCCCCCCCCTGTCATCTACTCCTGTTAAGAGACTTAGGGGGCAAGACTCTTCTGATGAGGAATTGGACACTGAAGAAGAGTCTTTAGCTTATTCCTCTCAGATTCCTTCCTCATTGGACTGTGATTCTGAGGAGGACTGCATTAGTCCAGATTCTCCCTTTGAAGAACTTTCCTTTGGGGATGCTATCTCTCGAATGATGGAATATTTTAAAAGGGATGGTATCCAATTTTCTAATGTCCAGAAGAGGTATTGGGAACTCCTCTAACTGGAGTCTGGAGTCTCCTGAGTCCTCTGCTGTCCTAGCTGCCCTGTTAGACACTTTTTCAACAGCTTCTCAGGCTCCTGGTTCCCATCCTCCAGCCCCTAAAAAGCCTGATAGGTTTTATAAGGTGCCTGATTGTAAGGAGGGTCCTGCTCAAGATGGAACAGAACTCCTCTAAAATCTTGTTAATCCCTTTAGCCTAGGCAGCATTGGTTCCTAATGCACCTAGCCAAGGGAAAATCACTAGGCGTTACCTCACAAGATGGGCTTACTCGCACAAAACAAGGGGTCTCTCATCCATCCTCACTTGTCCACTCTTCAGCTGACAGTGTGGGTGATAGGGTGTTGATCCCATTTAGGCATATTTTTTTCTGAGGACGTGCTACAGGTTCTGCAGGAGGCCAGGAAACTCATTACCAGGAAGTCTTATTTGTCCGAATGGAAGAAATTTATTGTCTGTTGCCTTGCTCATAACCAAGATCTAATTTCTGTGGAAGTTCCTGTGGTTCTGTCTTATTTGTGTGACTTGCTTCATACTGGGTTGGCATATTCTTCAGTTAAAGCTCACCTTTCAGCTATTTCTGCTTGTCTGCCTTTGACTCCTCCTCTGGCTTGTAGGTTTGAGGTCAAATAATTCCTTAAAGGCATCCTTCATATTTTGCCTCCCAGGAAGCTTATTCCTCCTTCCTGGGACCTTAATTTTGTTCTTGAAAAATGGACTCCTGCAGCATTGTCCATGGAAGACTTTTCTTTTTGCCCTTACTTCAGCTAGATGGGTCTCTGAGCTTCAGGCCCGTATGGCTGTCCCTTCTTTCAAGTTTTTCATAGGGACAGGATATCTCTTCATACTAATCCTTTTATGTCCGGGATGGTTAATGAATTGTCTCTTAATCCGTCTATTAGTTTGTCACTTTTTTTTCCCTTCTCTGCAGTCTGTCATTCAGAGAGTTCTTGCACCTTGGATTTACATAGGTAGCATACCTCTTAGTGCAAGAACAATGGAGAAAGCCTGACATAATGAAGGTCAAAGTCCCAAAAATAAGGACAGATTTTAAATGCTGGTCTTGTAAACTTAGAAAATTGCTAGAATAACAGGGTTTATATTAACACACATTTTTCTGAAGGATGTGAAGTCCGAAACTCATATATGTTATTATTTAGTGACTTTCAGCCCTCCTGTCATCTCATTGATTTGCCAGAAAACTACACATTTTTATGAGGAACAGACCAAAAATACAAGGCAAAATTCTGAACATTCTGCAAAAATTTGGACAGTGGAGAGATATGCTAGGTAGCTCTGATATTACTTGGATAAGACTAAAATAATTTGCAAGTCTGAGCAACCTTTTTTTTTCCTTTCTTCTTAGACCTCTAGGTTTGGCTGTCTCTAAGCAAACCATTTCTTCATGAATTTCTAAGGCCTTTTCTTTTGTTATCCTTTCATGGGAAAAACCTTTCTACTTCTGTAAATGCTCATTCTACCAGGGCTGTGGCTTTGTGGTACTTTTTTCAAAAAATTGGATACCAGTTCCATTCTTGAGGCTGCCATTTGGACTTAACATTACAAGCTGGATATGGTTGCCGGGGCTAGAGCTGGATTTGCCAGGACTGTCCTGCATGGCTTTCTTGAGGGCTCTGTTGGGCCTTCCACCTTCCAAGTTTCCTCTTGAGCTTTTGTACTCTCTCTTTAGGAAGGAATACTGCAACAGTGGTATGGAAGGGACATAGTATAGTTGTGTAAATTCTTACCATAACAGTAGATGTCCTTCCTTTCACTGTTGCAGTATTTGCTCTCTCCCCCGTCCCCCTTTTCTCTCTACTAGTTTTTCTTTCTGGATGCACATGTTCCTCCTTTTTTCCATGGACTGTTGTTCCCTCTGGAGCTTTTAATTTCTGAGGTAGGTATGTCTGCACATTATCATTATCTTTATTGTCATGAGCGGGGAGCATACATGTGACATTCAACATCCTTAAAAAAAAAAAAAAAAAAAAACTAAGGCTTTGGTATATTGGCTAGATGTTGGGCTACCCTTGGCAGTGGATCCCTTTAGTAAGGAATACTGCAGCAGGAAAGGGATTAACATCTACTGTTATGGTAAGATTTTACATAACTGTACTCTCTGTCCTTAAATGAAGCTATCCATTTGCCAGTGCTCTTCCCTAACCATAGAATAAACTCAAGCAAATCTTGCGCTCCCTGAATTTACACTCACAGATCAGGTATTACTTGGACAGTACAAAATTCCCTAATTGAGTAGACCAGCTACTGAGGGATTTACAGAAGGAAAAGACTGCAGACCAGTCTCCAAACAGACTTATCTCTAAGTGGATAGCCTACAGCTTTATGCTGTTATTCTCATTAGGGCAAGATAAGTACCAGCCTGTCTTAGGGGTCCACTCAATCAGACACAGTGCAGCCATCTTTACCATTCTCAAAGTTGTTCTTATACAGGCTATTCTGGAAGACCCACATGGACATCCTGCCACACCTTTACTAAACATTACCATTTAGCCACTGCGTTCAGGGTTAAGGCAGGGTTTGCAACTGCCATCCTACAGACTTTCCCTGCTCTTTTCAATAAGTACCTTGGGATCTTTTTCATCCACTTGAACTACCACCAACTCTGTCAGATAGGGCTTTGGTTTAACATATCATCCAAAGAAAGGCACACTCAGGAGTGCAGCCAGGCTGTACTGCAGTGTCAGTATTGGAAAATGGTGCAAAACAGATAGTTTGATTCAAATATCTACGCTACCTGTTGAGCTACTGAAACTGCAGTCTTTTAAAGATTCAGAAGGACTCTCCAGAAATAGTACTGGCAATCCCCCCCCCCCCCCCCCGGCAACAATGGTTCTCCCTTCTTTTGAAATGACCAAGGGTGATCACCACAAGCTTCCTCATAGGTTGAATTTTTGTCACCCTCAGGTTATCCAGCTTGACAGCATGAGTGCTAGAATTCTAATAGCTTTTAGGTACCTTTTTTCTGATAATGTGCCACATGTATTAATGGATTAAGAAGTGTGCAACTAGAAAATCATGCCTGGCTAAGTGGAAGAAAGTCTCTAGTTGCTGCCACTGAATGGTGTCACAGAACAAACCAAGATCTTTTTAAGCCTCAAACGCCACTGACTCTTCAGTATTTTGAGTTATTATCTAGTCTTTACTATTCCATTAAGATTCATCTTTTGACCATTTCTGTTTATCTGAGTATGGATTCCCCCCTTTCTTCTTTATCTCAAGTTAAAGTTTCTAAGGGGAGGTATTGCTTATTTATCCACCTAGAAAACAAGTTGGCTCTTTCATAGGATCTTAACTTTGTATTAGAGAAATTTAGTCTTTATTCTTTTGAAGTAGCCCTCAAGGCTGATTTTAAGTTCTTATCATGGAACACAGTACTACTGATTGCTCTAACCTGTGTAAGAGAGTGCCTGAGTTGCAAGCTTTTATAACGATGAAGCCATATCTTTTTTTCATAAAGACAGGGTTTTTTTGAGAATCAACCCTTCTTTTATGAATCTAATCCTCTCCCTGTTTTATTTCAAGAACCAAAAAATCAAGACAGAGATAACCTTTGTATGCTCTGGATGTCCATAGGCAGCTCAGATACTATATTGATCTGAGAACCAGTAAGTAAACTGTACAGTTTCTTATGGTTGCCTCATGCCATTCTTTTTTTTTTGTTCACATCATGACAAGGCACTGGCAGGCAAAGTCTGAGACCATTTTACTAGGACTATGGCTACTTCTGCTGTTTTTGAAAAGGAGTAGACTCTAATTACTCTAGAGGCAAGAAGTTTGGTCTTCTCTTTACACTTTTTCCAAACCCTAGAAAATTAACTGTTTCTATAGAGCCTGGCCATGGTTTGTTACAAACGTTCTATAACAGGTCTTAGATTCTCATCTACTTCTTCCTCCCCCATCTTTCTAAGCTTTGGTGTTCACATATATATTAGGCTACTGCAGTAGATCTAATAATGACCATAGCACAGTTGTGTGAGTAAGTGTACTATAAGCCTGTTTCCCTTCACTTCATATTGCAGATGTTCATCGTGTTACACTGCTGCAGTCATCACACTTGGGTTATCCTGCTGTCAGGCAGTCCCGCAGTCGGCCCGAGTTCCAAAGTCTTGGCCCGGTGTCGGTTGCTGTCGCTTCTTCTCTGACGTCAGTGCGCCAGGGGTATATAAGATGCAGCCGATGCCATTTTCTTCAGTCTTTCTTGCCGCGCGGTGCCCGAAGCAGAAGCAGTTCGCAAGTGCCGGTCGGCCAACTCCTGAGATTTTCGAAGTCGAATTTCAGATCCGAAGTATTCAATAAAGCTAAGTACCCCGTTGGGGAAACTTTTTTCTTGCCTCAGACCGATGTCAGAAAAAGTTAATAATTGTATTTCTTCTGGGAAGTAAATACCTCATACGGACTTCCACTCTTAATGTATTCCATGCCTAGGCCCTGATCACGACATCACTAGTTGTCAGTTTTGTGCTAGATTTAACAAACGCACTATAAAAAGAAGTTTTGATTTTGCTTTACACTACTTTGGGCGAAGGTTCAATTATACTATGCTGTCGGATCAGCCGACGACCTCAATACCGAAAAAACGCAGAGACAAGGATAAAGACAGGCATCCGAGGTCCAAAACAGACAACGAAACCTCTTCTAGGCCAGTTGCCGGTTCACCGGTTCTCAATGATGCGCTTTCGCAGCCCCTGACACCCGCTACCTCAGAGCCACAGGCTGCTACCGACTCCCACGTGGAGACAGCTAGGCCTCCGGAAACTCAAGGTATTGGGCCTACGGAAACTAATCCCTCAGATGGGTCCAGAGCCGCTGAGCAGGCATCGGCTTCTGAGGGTGGTTTCAGACCTTCACAGCTTACCATTAAAACAACAGCCAAGACAAAGGTACCATTAAAGACAAAGAAACAAGTACAGCATTCTTCTGGACAGTGCTCCATGCCTAAGAAACAGTTGCTTAAAATGGCCGAAGACCTCATTACTCTAATCAGGGGTTCCCATCCCCTTCCTGAGAAAAGGCCTAGGCAGGATACACAGACTATGACTCCTCTGATCAGGTTTCCATTTCCTCTGATTCCTCTTCAGACCAGGGATACTCTCTACCCTCCTATGAGGACTCTGATGCTGAAGAATCTATCTCTTCAGCCTCTCCTCCTGAGGATTATTCTTTTGGGGAAACTTTACATACCATGAAGGGAGCATTTCCATTGGGAAAGTCAGGATTACTCAGAATCCAAGAAAAGGCTCAGGGATTTCCTCTTATTGCCTCAGCACAGGCCCCTGGCTATTCCACCTGTGCTAGATATTGTGGATGATGTGTTCTCTGAATCCAGCCTAATCTCCTGACTCTTTGCCCCCTGCTCCAGCCAAGCCAGATAGGTATTATGGAGTCCCTGACTCTCACAAGTTTCTTTACAAAAACCCTTCTGCTGATCCAGAAACTATTTCCCAGGGTCCAAAAGGGGTTAAGGCTTCCATTGCAAAAAATCCAGTACCCTCTGACAGAGATTCCAGAGCTTTGGATAGATGGGGGAAGAAAGTATACACGTCTGCAACTTTAGCAGTAAGAGCTTTAAATTGCCAGTTTCACATGCTTAAGTACCAACAGTATTTAATGGCTCAGTTAAAACAAAAAATGCTTGCAAGCCCAGAAGCTCCTGATTGTAAAGAAATGCAGGATTTATTGCATGCAGTTGAACAGGTGGGAAAACATACTCTGCAATGTGGATTTGATTCTTTAGAGGCCTCTTGTAGAGCCGCATTTACAGGTTCTGTTATTCGAAGACATGCTTGGTTAAAAGAACAGAGTTTACCTGATCATGTTAAGGCAAAATTATTGGATGCTTTACAGCATGATACTTTGTTTGGTGTTAAGGCAGAAGAGGTGTTAAAGAAAATGGAGGATAAAACTAAATCTATGCAAACAGTCAAGGATTTCTTACAGGTACAGCCACCTCGCTTTAGCAGAAATTGGCCAACAAAGAATCGGTCCTTTCAAGTGTCAGACAGGCCATACAGAAGCAGATACAGACGCGCAAGAGGCAGATCTCAACCCCAAGGCTCAGACAGACAACGACAGTGGGGCACCTCAACCCCAAAAGGAGGTGAGGACAAGTCTCAACCTTACAGGAAACAGTCGCAATGACTTTCCTCTTCGTATGCAAAACACGTCCCTTTTGGAAGCCCCCTTAGGGGGAAAACTAGCACTTTTTTCTCAAAACTGGCAAACAATCACCCAAGACAAATGGGTTCTGAATATTGTGTCTCAAGGCTACAGATTCCACTTTCATACTTTACCAAGGCTAAAAGGAATGCCAGACTTGCCACAAAATCAATGGGCAGAGGCACAAAAACAAATTTCAGCCCTCATGGACATGAGCTATTCAAAAAGTACCACAACAGGAGCAAGGACAAGGATTTTACTCAAGGCTCTTCCTGGTCCCCAGAAAGGACAAGGCCTGGAGGCCCATACTAGACCTTTCAATTCTGAATACTTACCTGGATATTCCGAAATTCAAAATGTTGACATTACAGCAGCTTCTACCCATGCTAGGCAAGAAGGCTTGGCTTGTTACTCTGGACCTCAAAGAGGCATACCTGCATGTCCCTATCAGACAAAATTGCAGAAGATACCACAGATTCAAAGCTGGTACAATGCGCTACCAATTCTCTGCACTGCCCTTTGGCTTATCTACTGCAGCCAGGGTCTTCACAAAGTGCTGGCACCAGTAATTGCCTTTTGCAGACAAAAAGGAATTCAAATATACCCATACCTGGATGACTGCCTCATTCAAGCAGAGACAAAGGACATTCTTCTACAGCATCTGGCGTTGGTAAAAAGGTTGCTAATTTCTCTAGGGTACACAGTAAATGAAAAGAAGTCAAAACTAGTGCCCTCGCAACAGATTACATTCCTGGGTGCCAGCTTAAATACAACGGCCCAGATGGCTTACCTCACGCCAGACAAACAAGTTCAACTAACTCAATATTTTCAATTACTGGCAAAAAAGTCCCATCTCCCTGCAAGAAAAAGTCTGCAGGCCCTGGGATTCATGGCATCCTGCATACTATTAATACCATATGCCAGACTGCATATGAGGAAATTACAATGGTACCTAAAAAGTGTTTGGACTCAACACTCTCACAGTTTAGAAGCAGTAATACCAATGATTCCCTGCCTACAACAGGAGTTTCGATGGTGGGCACAGGCATGTCACCTAAACAAGGGTCAGCCTTTTACCCAACCCACAGCCAGGCAAACTCTAACAACAGATGCTTCGGATTACGCTTGGGGAGCACACATGGCAGGAAAATGCATTCAGGGCAAGTGGACCACATACCAGATGCATCTTCACATCAATCAGAAAGAGATGTTGATTGTTCAAAATGCCCTAACAACTTTCAAGGACCTTCTACATCCAGGACAACTATTACTAAAGACAGACAACACTACAGTAATGTGGTACATAAACAAGCAAGGGGGCACTCGTTCTTATCCCCTATGCAGGCAAGCCATGACCTTGTGGAACACAGCTGTAACATTTCAAGTTCACCTGCAAGCACAATTCCTGCCAGGAAAGAAGAATACTCTGGCAGACGATCTAAGCAGAAATATCATGGACCCTCACAAATGGAAATTGAATCCACAAATCTTCAGCATGGTAACGCAAAAATGGGGATGCCCAGACATAGATCTTTCTGCCTCCCCACTGAATTGCCAACTACAAAAATTCTGCACAAGGACTTATCACAAACAAGCATGGAAAGTGAATGCTCTTCTGTTCAGCTGGAAAAACCTAAAAGTTTATGCCTTCCCACCACTGCCTCTCCTTTCAAAGGTACTCCTAAAAGCCAGACAAGAAAAACCACAAATGATCCTGATTGCTTCAGACTGGCCACGCCAGCACTGGTACCCTATCTTAAGGAACTTGGCTCAGGGCCCACCATGGATTTTGCCTCAAATTCCACACCTAACTCAACAAAACAATCAGATCTTGCACAGTCAGCTCAAAACCCTAAACCTGGCTGCATGGCAGATACATTAGCCAAACAGGCAACACCTCTCTCTAAAGCTGTTATGGATGTCATTTTGGAGGCAAGGAGGCCTAGCACCAGGAAAGCTTACTCAGAAAAATGGAAGAGATTCTGCGCCTGGAACCAGGCTCAAAGCCTTGACCCTCTTGTTCCAAACATTCCTCAGATTTTACAATATTTAACTGAGATGCTGGACAGAGGCCTATCCTTCTCATCAATTAAGATCCACGCTTCTGCCATTTCTGCACATTACAACACGGATCCTCCTTTATTCTCTCATCCTTTGCTAAAGCAGTACCTCAGAGGGGCTAAAAACATAAGACTGCCCCGGAGAGCACCAACACCAACTTGGGACCTCAATTTCATTTTGGAAAAACTGACCCTACCACCTTTTGAGCCGGCCTAAAATTTTTGTCATGGAAAACAGCTCTGCTCCTGTCAGTAACTTCAGCATGAAGAGTCTCAGAGCTACAGGCATTAATGGCAGTGGAACCTTTTATAATTTTTCATCAGGACAGGGTATCTTTAAGGACAAACCCTTCCTTTATGCCAAAGGTGGTATCTAGTGTGGCTCTTAACCAAACCATCCATTTTGCCAACCTTTTATCCAAACCCACAGAATAAAGGGGAGAAACTTCTGCATTCTTTGGACATACACAGGCAGCTACGCTTCTACTTGGACAAAACAAAAGCTTTCAGGAAAACTGAGCAACTGTTTGTGGCATATGCTGCAGGATCACAGTGCAAGGCTGTCTCAAAGCAGACTATATCCAAATGGATAGGACACTGTATTTGGTACTGCTACACACAGCATGGAAAATCAGTCCCAAATAACATCAGACCACATTCCACCAGGGCAACAGCCACTTCAACAGCCTTTCTCAGAGGAGTACCTACCAAGGAAATTTTGGAGGCTGCAACTTTGAGTTCAGTGCACACCTTTACCAAGCATTACCACCTGCCTCTTTACTCTAAATCCAGAGCAGGATTTGCCACTGCAGTTCTGCAGGGCCTCGTAGCCAATCCTAACTCTTTATAGACCAGCCACCCAACCTTAGCTTTGGGATTCTACCCAAGTGTGATGACTGCAGCAGTGTAACACGATGAACATAGTACAGTTTTGTACCTACCATAAATGTAGATGTTCGAGTGTTCACACTGCTGCAGTCCAGGTTACCCTCCCTCCATCCCCTCTGAAATAGCTGGACTTATCTATACCTTTCTATCCTATACAACCTTTGGGGTATATTTGCTGGTAACTGAAGGTATTGTTTTTATTTTATATGTATATTTTTGATTAGCAATATGTATTGCCTACCTACTTGGGGGCACCTGACATCTGGGGCAAGAAAAACTGAAGAAAATGGCATTTGCTGCATCTTATATACCCCTGGTGCACTGACGTCAGGGAAGAAGTGACAACAACCGACACCGGACCAAGACTTTGGAACTCGGGCCGACTGCGGGACTGCCTGATGGCAGGATAACCCGTGTGTGATGACTGCAGCAGTGTGAACACTCGAACATCTACATTTATGGTAGGTACAAAACTGTACTTTCCTGTTTGTATTAGACTAACATACTTTTAATTTTTCTACAAACTTTTTAAAAATTCTCTAAATATTAAATGATTGGTATATAACTTGTACCGATTCTTAACCAATGTTTTTATATTAAGTCTAATTTGTTAGAATTATTTAAACTGCAGATGTTTTTGTTTTATTTTTGAAGGTTGCAAAATTATTGTTAAAATGTTTTGTAATAATTTGGAACTTCTATCCTCGGGCCTCCACTGAAAATGGGCTGCTAATCCAGTCCGACTTTCTTGATAATCAGATGTCAATAATTGTACAGTGACTGGCCATTAACATTCAGAAATGAGCATGCTGATTTGTCAGCCCAACCAGCGTGCCTGTTGTAAGTCGAGCATATACCAATGGAAAAAACATCTGGTTACCCAGACTTTCTTCTATTAATGTGCGCTATGGAAACGCTACTTCATTTTTTTTAATTAAAAAAAAAAATTAATAAACTTTCAAAAACCAGACACTTCAAATGAATGATAGGACAGAAAGAATATAAGGATAATCTGGTATGTTATGCAAAACTAGAAAAACATACCTAATTATCCCTGTATTTTCTCTGCCCTGTCTCCCATATATTGAAAGTCTGCTGATTTCATTTTTTTTTTTTTTAAATTAAAAACAAAAAAGGCAACGGATATCTTCCTGTCTCCATTGCTTCTTATACACAGCATTGATGTACTGCGTAAGCATGGGAATGCAAGTCCCGTACGCATAATTAGTACATCAAGAAGGACCCAGGATACCGGGAAAAAACTTGGAAGAGCATCATGGTGCTGTTATACAAGGGCATTATTTAAGAAAAATAAGTCACTTTTTCTTAAATAATGTCATTGTATAATAGCAATAACCCACAGTTGGGTGTGGGTAATGCTGAAATTCTGATTTACCCACATTTGGATTTGTTTGGTCGCCCTTGTGACCAAACCACACCAACTGTGGGTAAATACAGAAATTACCCACACCCAGCTGTGGGTTATCACTGTTAACAGTGCAAGCATCCTCCCAACCCCCCCCCCCATTTTATGCCAGGGTAGGGGTCCCAAGCTTCCCCTGATGTTCTTCATTCCACATTGCTGCAGTCCTAACTATTGGGTAGTCCGCTGTCCAGTCGGCCCGAATACCAAAGTATATGGCTGACGTCGGTCAGGGCGCATTAGACTGACGTCAGTACGTCAGGGTACTAATGCGCATGACCGGCGTCATATCAGTCTTTTTGCCGCATGGTCCGATGCAGAAGCAGTTTTGCGAGTGCAGGTTGGCGTTCTGAAATTTTCTGAAGTCGGAGTTTCAGACCGAATCAAAGTTTGCTAAGTACCCGTTAGAACATTTTGGTTTTCTTGCCTCAGTATTTAACCGGATGTCAGAAAAAGTGAATAACTGTATTTCTTGTGGGAAACAGATACCTCATAGGGATTACCATACCTTGTGTATACCTTGTTTAGGGCCTGAGCACGGCGTTGTTGGATGCCGCTCTTGTGCTAGGTTTAACAAACGCACTATTAAGAGAAGGTTAGACTGTGCCAGGTTAGTGTTTGGGAAGCGTTGCAATTATAAAATGCCGTCGGATGCTCCGGCCCGCTTCGTCCAAAAAGCGCAAGGACAAAACAGCGAAGCCTAGGGTTGATGAACCGGCAGTCCCGGACGTCGGTTCTTTAGAAGCTCAGTGGAGCCAGAGGTTTTGCCAGGAGTTTCTTTGGAGTCTCAGGCAGAGACTTTACTGTTACAGGATGTGCCTTCTCAGGAGGTAGGCCAGGCTGAGGGGCTTCTCAGGTAACTGTTCTTCCCTCTCTTCCCAAGGTAGTTAGAGCCTCTCCTTCTGTTTCCAAAACTTCTTTGAGAGGTAGGCCAAGTTTAGCTTCAGTGGGGGCTTCTCCTAGCACTTCAGGTTCTGTGCCTAAGAAACATATGCTTAAAATGGCAGAAGATTTGATTACTATGATTAGAGGTTCTATGCCCCTCCTGATAAGAGGCCTAGGGTGGAACCCGAGTTTGCTAGTTTTGAACAGTGTTCAGAGGCTTCTGAGTCTTCTCCGGAAGATTTGCAGGAGTATCCTCCTTATTCTGATTCTGATGTGGATGATTCCCCTCCTACAGCTTCTCCTCCTGAGGATTTCTCATTTCAGAGACTCTGCATTCCATGAGGGAGCACTTTAAATGGGAAGGCCAGGATTACTCTGATTCAGGAAAGGCTTAGGGAATTCTTGTTTTACCCCAGCAATAGGCCCTTAGCTATACCTCCTGTGTTGAATGTGGTGGAAGATGTACTTTTGACCCTTTTGATTCAAGGAATCCACTGAGCTAGGCAGCTCAGATACTATATTGATCTGAGAATCAGTAAGTAAACTGTACAGTTTCTTATGGTTGCCTCATGCCATTCTTTTTTTTTTGTTCACATCATGACAAGGCACTGGCAGGCAAAGTCTGAGACCATTTTACTAGGACTATGGCTACTTCTGCTGTTTTTGAAAAGGAGTAGACTCTAATTACTCTAGAGGCAAGAAGTTTGGTCTTCTCTTTACACTTTTTCCAAACCCTAGAAAATTAACTGTTTCTATAGAGCCTGGCCATGGTTTGTTACAAACGTTCTATAACAGGTCTTAGATTCTCATCTACTTCTTCCTCCCCCATCTTTCTAAGCTTTGGTGTTCACATATATATTAGGCTACTGCAGTAGATCTAATAATGACCATAGCACAGTTGTGTGAGTAAGTGTACTATAAGCCTGTTTCCCTTCACTTCATATTGCAGATGTTCATCGTGTTACACTGCTGCAGTCATCACGCTTGGGTTATCCTGCTGTCAGGCGGTCCCGCAGTTGGCCCGAGTTCCAAAGTCTTGGCCCGGTGTCGGTTGCTGTCGCTTCTTCTCTGACGTCAGTGCGCCAGGGGTATATAAGATGCAGCCGATGCCATTTTCTTCAGTCTTTCTTGCCGTGCAGTGCCCGAAGCAGAAGCAGTTCGCAAGTGCCGGTCGGCCGACTCCTGAGATTTTTGAAGTCGAATTTCAGATCCGAAGTATTCAATAAAGCTAAGTACCCCGTTGGGGAAACTTTTTTCTTGCCTCAGACCGATGTCAGAAAAAGTTAATAATTGTATTTCTTCTGGGAAGTAAATACCTCATACGGACTTCCACTCTTAATGTATTCCATGCCTAGGCCCTGATCACGACATCACTAGTTGTCGGTTTTGTGCTAGATTTAACAAACGCACTATAAAAAGAAGTTTTGATTTTGCTTTACACTACTTTGGGCGAAGGTTCAATTATACTATGCTGTCGGATCAGCCGACGACCTCAATACCGAAAAAACGCAGAGACAAGGATAAAGACAGGCATCCGAGGTCCAAAACAGACAACGAAACCTCTTCTAGGCCAGTTGCCGGTTCACCGGTTCTCAATGAGGCGCTTTCGCAGCCCCTGACACCCGCTACCTCAGAGCCACAGGCTGCTACCGACTCCCACGTGGAGACAGCTAGGCCTCCGGAAACTCAAGGTATTGGGCCTACGGAAACTAATCCCTCAGATGGGTCCAGAGCCGCTGAGCAGGCATCGGCTTCTGAGGGTGGTTTCAGACCTTCACAGCTTACCATTAAAACAACAGCCAAGACAAAGGTACCATTAAAGACAAAGAAACAAGTACAGCATTCTTCTTGGACAGTCCTCCATGCCTAAGAAACAGTTGCTTAAAATGGCCGAAGACCTCATTACTCTAATCAGGGGTTCCCATCCCCTTCCTGAGAAAAGGCCTAGGCAGGATACAGACTATGACTCCTCTGATCAGGTTTCCATTTCCTCTGATTCCTCTTCAGACCAGGGATACTCTCTACCCTCCTATGAGGACTCTGATGCTGAAGAATCTATCCCTTCAGCCTCTCCTCCTGAGGATTATTCTTTTGGGGAAACTTTACATACCATGAGGGAGCATTTCCATTGGGAAAGTCAGGATTACTCAGAATCCAAGAAAAGGCTCAGGGATTTCCTCTTATTGCCTCAGCACAGGCCCCTGGCTATTCCACCTGTGCTAGATATTGTGGATGATGTGTTCTCTGAATCCAGCCTATCTCCTGACTCTTTGCCCCCTGCTCCAGCCAAGCCAGATAGGTATTATAGAGTCCCTGACTCTCACAAGTTTCTTTATAAAAACCATTCTGCTGATCCAGAAACTATTTTCCAGGGTCCAAAGGGGTTAAGGCTTCCATTGCAAAAAATCCAGTACCCTCTGACAGAGATTCCAGAGCTTTGGATAGATGGAGGAAGAAAGTATACAGGTCCGCAACTTTAGCAGTAAGAGCTTTAAATTGCCAGTTTCACATGCTTAAGTACCAACAGTATTTAATGGCTCAGTTAAAACAAAAAATGCTTGCAAGCCCAGAAGCTCCTGATTGTAAAGAAATGCAGGATTTATTGCATGCAGTTGAACAGGTGGGAAAACATACTCTGCAATGTGGATTTGATTCTTTAGAGGCCTCTTGTAGAGCCGCATTTACAGGTTCTGTTATTCGAAGACATGCTTGGTTAAAAGAACAGAGTTTACCTGATCATGTTAAGGCAAAATTATTGGATGCTTTACAGCATGATACTTTGTTTGGTGTTAAGGCAGAAGAGGTGTTAAAGAAAATGGAGGATAAAGCTAAATCTATGCAAACAGTCAAGGATTTCTTATAGGTACAGCCACCTCGCTTTAGCAGAAATTGGCCAACAAAGAATTGGTCCTTTCAAGTGTCAGACAGGCCATACAGAAGCAGATACAGACGCCCAAGAGGCAGATCTCAACCCCAAGGCTCAGACAGACAACGACAGTGGGGCACCTCAACCCCAAAAGGAGGTGAGGACAAGTCTCAACCTTACAGGAAACAGCCGCAATGACTTTCCTCTTCGTATGCAAAGCACGTCCCTTTTGGAAGCCCCCTTAGGGGGAAAACTAGCACTTGTTTCTCAAAACTGGCAAACAATCTCCCAAGACAAATGGGTTCTGAATATTGTGTCTCAAGGCTACAGATTCCACTTTCATACTTTACCAAGGCTAAAAGGAATGCCAGACTTGCCACAAAATCAATGGGCAGAGGCATAAAAACAAATTTCAGCCCTCGTGGACATGAGCTATTCAAAAAGTACCACAACAGGAGCAAGGACAAGGATTTTACTCAAGGCTCTTCCTGGTCCCCAGAAAGGACAAGGCCTGGAGGCCCATACTAGACCTTTCAATTCTGAATACTTACCTGGATATTCCGAAATTCAAAATGTTGACATTACAGCAGCTTCTACCCATGCTAGGCAAGAAGGCTTGGCTTGTTACTCTGGACCTCAAAGAGGCATACCTGCATGTCCCTATCAGACAAAATTGCAGAAGATACCACAGATTCAAAGCTGGTACAATGCGCTACCAATTCTCTGCACTGCCCTTTGGCTTATCTACTGCGGCCAGGGTCTTCACAAAGTGCTGGCACCAGTAATTGCCTTTTGCAGACAAAAAGGAATTCAAATATACCCATACCTGGATGACTGCCTCATTCAGGCAGAGACAAAGGACATTCTTCTACAGCATCTGGCGTTGGTAAAAAGGTTGCTAATTTCTCTAGGGTACACAGTAAATGAAAAGAAGTCAAAACTAGTGCCCTCGCAACAGATTACATTCCTGGGTGCCAGCTTAAATACAACGGCCCAGATGGCTTACCTCACGCCAGACAAACAAGTTCAACTAACTCAATATTTTCAATTACTGGCAAAAAAGTCCCATCTCCCTGCAAGAAAAATTCTGCAGGCCCTGGGATTCATGGCATCCTGCATACTATTAATACCATATGCCAGACTGCATATGAGGAAATTACAATGGTACCTAAAAGTGTTTGGACTCAACACTCTCACAGTTTAGAAGCAGTAATACCAATGATTCCCTGCCTACAACAGGAGTTTCGATGGTGGGCACAGGCATGTCACCTAAACAAGGGTCAGCCTTTTACCCAACCCACAGCCAGGCAAACTCTAACAACAGATGCTTCAGATTACGCTTGGGGAGCACACATGGCAGGAAAATGCATTCAGGGCAAGTGGACCACATACCAGATGCATCTTCACATCAATCAGAAAGAGATGTTGATTGTTCAAAATGCCCTAACAACTTTCAAGGACCTTCTACATCCAGGACAACTATTACTAAAGACAGACAACACTACAGTAATGTGGTACATAAACAAGCAAGGGGGCACTCATTCTTATCCCCTATGCAGGCAAGCCATGACCTTGTGGAACACAGCTGTAACATTTCAAGTTCACCTGCAAGCACAATTCCTGCCAGGAAAGAAGAATACTCTGGCAGACGATCTAAGCAGAAGTATCATGGACCCTCACGAATGGAAATTGAATCCACAAATCTTCAGCATGGTAACGCAAAAATGGGGATGCCCAGACATAGATCTTTCTGCCTCCCCACTGAATTGCCAACTACAAAAATTCTGCACAAGGACTTAATCACAAACAAGCATGGAAAGTGGATGCTCTTCTGTTCAGCTGGAAAAACCTAAAAGTTTATGCCTTCCCACCACTGCCTCTCCTTTCAAAGGTACTCCTAAAAGCCAGACAAGAAAAACCACAAATGATCCTGATTGCTTCAGACTGGCCACGCCAGCACTGGTACCCTATCTTAAGGAACTTGGCTCAGGGCCCACCATGGATTTTGCCTCAAATTCCACACCTAACTCAACAAAACAATCAGATCTTGCACAGTCAGCTCAAAACCTAAACCTGGCTGCATGGCAGATACATTAGCCAAACAGGCAACACCTCTCTCTAAAGCTGTTATGGATGTCATTTTGGAGGCAAGGAGGCCTAGCACCAGGAAAGCTTACTCAGAAAAATGGAAGAGATTCTGCGCCTGGAACCAGGCTCAAAGCCTTGACCCTCTTGTTCCAAACATTCCTCAGATTTTACAATACTTAACTGAGATGCTGGACAGAGGCCTATCCTTCTCATCAATTAAGATCCACGCTTCTGCCATTTCTGCACATTACAACACGGATCCTCCTTTATTCTCTCATCCTTTGCTAAAGCAGTACCTCAGAGGGGCTAAAAACATAAGACCGCCCCGGAGAGCACCAACACCAACTTGGGACCTCAATTTCATTTTGGAAAAACTGACCCTACCACCTTTTGAGCCGGCCTAAAATTTTTGTCATGGAAAACAGCTCTGCTCCTGGCAGTAACTTCAGCATGAAGAGTCTCAGAGCTACAGGCATTAATGGCAGTGGAACCTTTTATAATTTTTCATCAGGACAGGGTATCTTTAAGGACAAACCCTTCCTTTATGCCAAAGGTGGTATCTAGTATGGCTCTTAACCAAACCATCCATTTTGCCAACCTTTTATCCAAACCCACTGAATAAAGGGGAGAAACTTCTGCATTCTTTGGACATACACAGGCAGCTACGCTTCTACTTGGACAAAACAAAAGCTTTCAGGAAAACTGAGCAACTGTTTGTGGCATATGCTGCAGGATCACAGGGCAAGGCTGTCTCAAAGCAGACTATATCCAAATGGATAGGACACTGTATTTGGTACTGCTACACACAGCATGGAAAATCAGTCCCAAATAACATCAGACCACATTCCACCAGGGCAACAGCCACTTCAACAGCCTTTCTCAGAGGAGTACCTACCAAGGAAATTTTGGAGGCTGCAACTTGGAGTTCAGTGCACACCTTTACCAAGCATTACCACCTGCCTCTTTACTCTAAATCCAGAGCAGGATTTGCCACTGCAGTTCTGCAGGGCCTCGTAGCCAATCCTAACTCTTTATAGACCAGCCACCCAACCTTAGCTTTGGGATTCTACCCAAGTGTGATGACTGCAGCAGTGTAACACGATGAACATAGTACAGTTTTGTACCTACCATAAATGTAGATGTTCGAGTGTTCACACTGCTGCAGTCCAGGTTACCCTCCTCCATCCCCTCTGAAATAGCTGGACTTATCTATACCTTTCTATCCTATACAACCTTTGGGGTATATTTGCTGGTAACTGAAGGTATTGTTTTTATTTTATATGTATAATTTTGATTAGCAATATGTATTGCCTACCTACTTGGGGGCACCTGACATCTGGGGCAAGAAAAACTGAAGAAAATGGCATTTGCTGCATCTTATATACCCCTGGTGCACTGACGTCAGGGAAGAAGCGACAACAACCGACACCGGACCAAGACTTTGGAACTCGGGCCGACTGCGAGACTGCCTGATGGCAGGATAACCCGTGTGTGATGACTGCAGCAGTGTGAACACTCGAACATCTACATTTATGGTAGGTACAAAACTGTACTTTCCTGTTTGTATTAGACTAACATACTTTTAATTATTGTTAAAATGTTTTGTAATAATTTGGAACTTCTATCCTCGGGCCTCCACTGAAAATGGGCTGCTAATCCAGTCTGACTTTCTTGATAATCAGATGTCAATAATTGTACAGTGACTGGCCATTAACATTCAGAAATGAGCATGCTGATTTGTCAGCCCAACCAGCGTGCCTGTTGTAAGTCGAGCATATACCAATGGAAAAAACATCTGGTTACCCAGACTTTCTTCTATTAATGTGCGCTATGGAAACGCTACTTCATTTTTTTTAATTTAAAAAAAAAATTAATAAACTTTCAAAAACCAGACACTTCAAATGAATGATAGGACAGAAAGAATATAAGGATAATCTGGTATGTTATGCAAAACTAGAAAAACATACCTAATTATCCCTGTATTTTCTCTGCCCTGTCTCCCATATATTGAAAGTCTGCTGATTTCATTTTTTTTTTTTTTTTAAATTAAAAACAAAAAAGGCAACGGATATCTTCCTGTCTCCATTGCTTCTTATACACAGCATTGATGTACTGCGTAAGCATGGGAATGCAAGTCCCGTACGCATAATTAGTACTATAAAGAAGGACCCAGGATACCGGGGAAAAACTTGGAAGAGCATCATGGTGCTGTTATACAAGGGCATTATTTAAGAAAAATAAGTCACTTTTTCTTAAATAATGTCATTGTATAATAGCAATAACCCACAGTTGGGTGTGGGTAATGCTGAAATTCTGATTTACCCACACTTGGATTTGTTTGGTCGCCCTTGTGACCAAACCACACCAACTGTGGGTAAATACAGAAATTACCCACACCCAGCTGTGGGTTATCACTGTTAACAGTGCAAGCATCCTCCCAACCCCCACCCCCCCATTTTATGCCAGGGTAGGGGTCCCAAGCTTCCCCTGTTTTTCCCAGTGCTTGCTTATTTATTTATTTATTTAACAGAGCTGTAGCCTGTGTTCTGTCTGAGTCAAGAAAGCTCTGATTTTTAGTGCCTATATGTCTGCTTCTATACTGTCCCAGCTTCAGGCTCAGTCATATGGGCTCACGGAAGATGCTGTAAAGCTTTGGAAACTGTCTAGCTGTCTGATCCTTGATAGGGCACATCCCATGTAGCTTAGGCTACTGAAGCATTGCTCTACTTGAGCTTTTACAGTTACGGTAAGTTTACTTACGTAAATGTATTTGTGCAGCTTGGTTTTTAGAAGATAAAAACGGGATGGTGGGTTTGAGTGCCTTAAGTTGCCTCTGCCATCTTGGGGGTGGGGCATTAGTGGTCCTTGTCATCCGATTACTCCTGTGCAACTGTGCCCTTGCAACTCCCACTCTTAATATCACCCACCCCATCCAACCACTACCTTTCTTTCCACCCCACTAACTACCTGATTATAGGAAGCTCAGATGCTCATAAGCCTAGTACTTTGTATCCAGCAGGAACTTCTTATTGTAACATTTGTTAATGTCTGTTATGTACTTCACAGATAAAGATTCTAGTTATCTACTGATGTACTATGTTCTTCATCTGTAAATATGTTTGTAATTAATTGCTATGTTAAATTGTTAACCGCTATGTAATCCAATGTAACTACTGTCTGTTTATTTTAACTGTGGAGCTTTTCTCCCCGGGTCTCTGCTGAAAATGGACCTATGTCCAATCAGACACTCCCGGTCAACAAATGTAAATAAATAAATAAAACTATAGGCATGCACATTCACAGTGTTAGTAGGAGTTGGAGGGCATAGGTTTGGAGGCCTGTGGGTAACAGGTTCATGCCATGATGAGACTATAGGTCACTTGTGATGTGGGTGCCCATATCAGCAACCAGAGGCAGGGTTTGGGCCATTAAAGGGAAAAAAACCTGTGATCTAATCTCACCCACTGAGTGAGGAAAGACCAATCCACAGCAAACATCTGATAGTAAGGCAGCTGATGGATGCAGAAGTATATATGTGACTGGTGAAGTATATTTTTAAGAAGAGTGTGGTGAACTTGTGTACATAAGTGATAAGATACCTGCAAATTGCTTACTTCAAGGAAAGCTTTCTGGACTGAACTAGTAAAAGTAATGGTGAAGGTAACCACTATTAAGGGAAGATATGGAGGATTTGGAGATTGGACTGAACAATGTGAAAATAAGGAGAAATGCATGTGTATGAAATATATGTTAAGGAGATGAGAAACTTGGAGACTTGGATTAGTGTGTTCAGGCATATGTTCTGAAAGGATAATGTGGTACACAAGTTTTGCTCGTTTGCTGTTTAAGGGTATTTGGGAGGGAGGTTAGGGAGTACCGCATAATGTGGAAGGAAGAAGGTAAGGGGGAAAATGTAAGGAAATTGTTGCAGTCAAATGTATATAGAGATGCTAAGTGACCAAAGGGCAGACTCTAAATACTTAAGTGTTTAAGAAATGGTTAGAATAATCAAGATTAAGATAGTTATAACCCATTTTCATCCCAAATAGAATGAGTTGGATGTAAGCATAATGCACTCTTTATTGATTAGCTCTTTGTTAGCTGAGCAGAATGAATGATGCCCTTGAAAATACAGTTTAGCTAGTGGCTGGAAGAAGCTTGCTGTTAAATTGTTGAAAGAAGGATGTTTATGCAAGTAAATTGAAATGTCATGTCTTTATTCTTTATTTGTGTTTGGATAGTATAACAGCAACATTAAAGATTTTTTTAATTTAAAAATGACAGGGACTCGGGTCTGTAACTTTGGACCGTCATTGGCCTGTGGGTGAAATAGAGGTACAACCTTTCATATATGTTTACAGATTTTCAGGAAAGTAAATATACACTCCAAAGATGTTCCTTCCCTGACTTACCAAGTTTAAATAATACTTAAAATTCATTTTCCTTCCTCCTAGCATTCTTCATAAAGAATTTACCTCATCAAACATTACATTTACTGGAAAACTTATTTATTCTCTAGGGAATCCCTGTTATGTTGAGAGGAACACATTTCCACATAAGTGTGTGCGCAGTACCACCACTTTTACTGTACTTGTAAGCCAAGTAGTGATTTCATTGTTCAGATTCACAGTCATCAGCACCAGAAAATATTAAGAGAATGTGCAAGTCTCCTTCAGTCACCACGGGATGTATGTAATGAAAAGGCAGATCATGTCTCTGTCTCAGGATCTAAGCAGACAAGAAACCAGTACAATTTGATAAGATTACCAGACAAATATGGTTAAAGGAGATTACCAGACAAATGTGGTTAAAGGTACATGCATCTAGCACCTTATTGAAAATTAAACCATTTTGCTCATATCGTTTCTTATCAAAATTAATTTTAAAACAGAGTGAGGAAAATTGGCAGTCTGCTGTATGAACAAGTAAGTAGTTCTGCATAGGGTAGAATAAGATCTTATAATCTAAAACTGTGATAACATGTATGTCAATTATAAAGGGATTGTCTTTAGAGACAAGCATGGCTTTGAATGTCTCACAGTAGTGTCATTGGATCTAAATGAATTAATGCTCCTTTGACAACAGTTTTGGTTTAGCCAATCAGCTGATGGTCTCATTGCTTAGAAAAGAAAGGTCTCCATTTAAAGAACTGTATTTGCTTACCACTTCCATTAACAAATGTAGGATTTAGCAAAGGAAGCCAGTTGCAATTCAAATTCATCCAGAAAGGACAGATACAACCAGAGATGTGCAGACTGACTACAATCAGTTTTCTTTTTTTTTCTATTTCCTAGTGACATGTATATGTATGTACAGTGGATGTAAAAAGTGTACACACCCCTGTTAAAATGCCAGGTTTTTGTGATATAAAAAAATGAGACCACTATAAATCATTTCAAAACCCTTCCCACCTTTAATGTGACCTATCACCTGTACAATTCAGTTGAAAAACAAACAAATCTGTTAGGGGAAAAATATAAAAAAATAAAAAACGTACAATAAGCTGGTTGCATAAGTGTGCACACCCTTAAACTAGTACTTTGTTGAAGTACCTTTTGATTTCATTGCACCGCGAGTCATATGTATTTTTACTGCTGTTCAGAGATCTTTTTGTTCTTGTCAGAAAATAAAGAAAAGCATATATATAAGAAAAATGTCCCTGAAGAATGGAGGTGTGATAATAGGAGGCACTGCCAGCCATGGCAGGGAGAAGTAGGGCAGTGGATGTATGACTTGTGCCAGCACGGCTAGTTGGCATTTTTTTAAATAATTGTATGTCATTTGTATATCAAATGATCTGTATAGATCCTTGTCCTGAAAATGTATTTGTATGCTAAAATGTATCAACAGTGCACCCTGCTGAAATTAAGAGAAATATGCATGTATGTATCTGAATTAAATATATATGTTTTAATAGAGGATACTGGCACAGCAATGGTTAAACAGCTGGCTTATTTTAAGAAAAATAAGGGAAATGCAAATGAGCTGTTAAATCGTTAAACGGCACCCTAGGCATTGCCATAAAAGCTCTAAATGTGTATTGTAGCAGTCTGCTAAAGTCCTGTTTCAAACTTCAAAAGAAGATAATTGTGCAAGTCATCTTGGATATTATATTTTACAGGGAATAATCACAGAATATAGCATATTCTATTTGGGAGCCTGGCTAGAAAGACTGTTCACATATTTCATCTTGGCTTGCCCAAGTAATTTACTAGGGAACATTAACATTCTGTTAGATTCAGTCAGGAGTTTAGTGAAGCTTAGTTTAGAGATTGTTTTTCCTTATCTGTATAAGTCCATCAATGTTGTTTTCAATATTTGCTGTGATTTGAACTCTGTGGTTTACTGTGAATATATATTTAACACTTTCATTTTTATTATTTATTAAATATATTTAAAACTTTTATCGTGGCTGGTTCTTGTAGATCTAACCTCTGAGAGTACTTTTATTTATTTGGTGACCCTGTTTGGACCACTCCAGAAGGCCTTAGCCATCTTGATGAACTACTGCCATTTGTATTAATATTACACAGTATAATTGGATACCCTCTTAAGAGTCTTACAGTAACTGTGACTGGTGGCAGTGATAACTAATTATATTCTGGGCAGTAGTGGACACAGCAGGTAAACTTGTTCCAGCCTTTCCTAGGTGTGTGTGTCAGCTACTTGGGGAAGGGACACAAAGCACTCTGTTTACAGTGGGGGTGCTGAAGGACTTGGCTTGGACACTCGGCTGAGGACCTAACCCTACAGCTGTACCAGTGGGGAGTCTTATTGGGGATCTGGAGGGAGACTGATATAGAGACTTCCAGATCTTGGACTGAGTATGTCCCTATGTGCTCTTAATGGAAATTGTACTTGATGCAGAGAGGTCTGCATCTGTAAATACTGAGTGTATCCATTTCTATTCCAAGTGCACGCCCCTCTCCCATGTCAGTGGGAAGGATTCAGGCTCTTAGATTACTGGCTCAGCGTGGGGATGACACATAGTGCATCAAATATTGGGAGCAGTGGTGGGCATCACTAATTGGTTGGCAGTGGAGGGATCATCACATGCTCACATATTGTTGAGCAATGGTGGGGATATTGAATTCCTGTAGCCTGTAAGCAGTGGTCACTAAGGAAGGTGTTTGTACTCTCAAGCAGCCACAAAGTAGACTTTGAGTTTCATATCACAGTAGTTTTATTTATTTACTTTTTGTTAGCTTAGTCAGGGAGAGCAGTCAAGGATGTCAGCAGAGGATTATGGCAAACTGACAGGGATCCAGTAGGCTTAGATGTGCCAAGCCAAAGGATTGGAGCATGCCAACCTGATTAAAGGGGAAATGATTACATTCTTAACCACAGCTGCAGCACAGACCAGCAGCCAGGAAGACTACCAGACTGGCACTGGGGATGTGCAGCTCTCAGAAACGGGGCAGTTCAACTTTTCTTCAGAGGACTTAAAAATCCTTCTGGAGTTAGAGACTTGAACTGGAGGCCAAACATTTGGACCTAGAGTCAGCAGAGAGACTGCAGTGTTTGCAGGTCGAAGTAGAATCAGCAAAGAGACTGCAGCATTTGGAAGCCAAAGAAAATGAGAGGCAGAGGCAACATGAAAAGGAAATGCTGACTCTTCACAAGGGTCATGGAGGTAATGGGAAAAGGAGTAACTGTACCCCAAAGGCAATAAAGGTTTCTAAACTTCCCCCTCATTACCAGGAAGGTGATAATTTTGATAGTTTTATTCATCTGTTTGAAAGAGTATGCAAACAGTATAATGTTGCTTGAAAGCTGTGGGTACAGTTCCTCACTCTTACTCCATGGTAAAGCTGTAGCTGCTGTTTCTAAATTGTCTAATACTGATTGTTTAGATTATGATCAAGTTAAGCACTGTTTATTGCAATGTTTTAAGTTAACACCTGAACCTTACAGAAAAATGTTTTGTGAACATAGACACAAGGCAGATGAAGGTGTATGTGATTGTATTGCTCAACTAAGCACTTATTTTCATAGATGGGTGAGTAGGTGTCAGGCCACCAGTTTTGAAAAGCTGGTAGACCTTTTGGTAAGGGAACAAGCCCATAGCATTTTGCCTGAGGACATGAGAATCTGGTTGGCAGACAGGGAATGCAACTTTGCAGATCAGTTGGGGAGAAAAATGAGGGAATGCAACTTTGCAGATGAGTTGGGGAAAAAATTAGGCCTATAGCTAATAAAGAGCATCGCTGCACAGGAAAGGGATGCCTAGTGCTGCACATGGATATAAGGGAACCCATGGTGGGCAGCCTAAACTGCCCCAACAGAGCCTGCCAATAACAGGGGAAGCCACTAGTTCAGGTACATGACCAGGATCAAGGGTTTAATGTTTTAAATGTAGCCAGTGGGGCCATGTTGCATATAGATGTCCATGGAGTTAAAGTGAGGAGCAAAAGGTGGGGGAGCCAGCAAGTGGGAATAACAGAATGTCGGGGCTAAGTTGTCTGGAGACAACAGTGTACTAAACTACCAGCAGTGTTTATATCTGATCTTAGTGGATGGGAAACAGGCTACTACCAAGCGAGAGAGAGAGCCTGTGATACAACCATTTTGAAGTCTGCAGTGGTTAAGGAGGAGCAGTACTTGCTTGGGCAGTCCACTCCATTCAGAGCTTTAGGAGGGATCCCATTCCAAATGCCAGGGCTCACCTTGACTGAAAGGGTGGAAAAGGAAGCAAGCAAGTAGGTGTGTTTGAGGATATCCCTGCAGATGCCTTGATGGGGAATGATTTTGACAATGTACCTGGTTTGCATACAGTGACACGCAGTCAAGCTTGGAGACAGGCATGTGGGTCTGGTAGTCTAATGAGGACCCAGACAAACTGCACACCTGAAGCCAGGACTGGTGATGTGGCTGCTTCAGCAAGGGAGCTACCCTTGTAGCAGTGACACCGAAGGTGAGCCACAGCTGCTGGTGGGTACTGATGTTCCCTTGCACAGAGTGACTGCAAGGGCATAGATGAGTAGTAGTACCCAGGCTGACAGGCACCACTGTCAGAAGACATCAGACTTCCTGTGGAAGGGGAGCTGGGAAGGCTTACAAAGAGGGAGTTGTGAAAGGCTCAGCTCTTAGGCTGTATACTGAGAGGCTTGAGGGAGGTAGCTAGGGAGGCACCTAATTCTCAAGGAAAATGGGGATTCTGTATACTGGAACAAAGGGTTACTGTATAGAGAGTTGGACCCCTGAGGGAGGGCTAGAAAGTGAGGTAATACAGCAGTTGGTAGTGCTTCGAGCTTACCGTCTGGCACTTCTAGCCATAGCTTATGACATTCCCTTTGCAGGTCATATGGGAATGAAGCATACCAAGGAATGAATTATCCAGACGTTTTATTGGCCTGGGATTTCCAGGGATGTAACAGGGTACTGCAGGGCCTGTAAGCAGTGCCATAAAGTAGGCAAGGCAGGAGACAAGGTCAGAGCCATTTCAGATTGTAGCTATGGATATTGTGGGGCCTTTGAGTACCCCAAGTTCCACAGGGAAGAAGTATATCTTAGTGGTAGTAGATTATGCTGCTAGATACCCTGAGGTAATGACTCTGTCCTCCGTTGAGGCACAGAAGGTGGCAGAATGCTTTGCTCAAAATTTTCAGCAGGGTGCACTGTTAATACATTTTAGCACACAGATACATTTTCAGCACAAGCATCTGTACAGATCAGTTTGATATACAAATGACATACAATTAATTATAAAATTCCAGCTAGCTGTGCTGGCACAAGTAAATCATCCAGTACCCTACTTTTCCCTGGCATGGCCGTCAGTATCTCCTGTCATCACAGGAGTATCTACTGCTCTAGGCAGTCCTTAGCAGAAGTAAAGATTGCTGGAAAGGTACTGCGAACTCAGATGCATAAAAAGCATAGTAAAAAGACATGGGTTGGCTACTTGTGTCCTTTTACTGTTTGTGGGATATATGACAGAAGTCATGCTAATAAATAATACTGTTTTAAGGGGAAGCTGTTGGCTAATTATTTTGACTAGTACAGTAACTGCACTAGCCATATAATTTCCTGCTGATGTCCTGAAGTAAAGAAAGTATTTCTTTAAATTAAAAACGTGGATTGGTTAAAGCTGAGAATGTGAACCTGCACTCAACAGTACGTTATTGAGGAGTTAAGCATTCTTGATGTTCTGCAGGTAATAGGTTAAATACATAAAGAAGGAATTTTGTGGTGGACTGAACAAATTTATTTCACTATTATAAGTCCCAGTACTAGTAGTTGAATGTACTTGCCACACATGTTCTTCGTGTATCACTGTTGCAGTCATTACATTTGGGTTATCTGCTTGCAGGTAGTCCTCAGTCGGCCTGATTAACAAAGTCTTGGGTCCTGTGTCGGTTGCTGCCCCTTCTTCCATGACGTCAGGGATATAAAACATGCAGCCGATGCCATTACAACCATCTTTCTTGCCATGTGGTGCCTGAAGCAGAAGCAGTTTGCAAGTGCCGGTTGGCCGACTCCTGAAATTTTCATTTTCGAGTTTCAGAACCGAAGTCTTCAACTAAAGCTAAGTACCCGGTTGGGGAAACTTTTTCTTGCTCCTTACCGATGTCAGTAAAAGTTAATAATTGCATTACTTGTGGAAAGCAAATACCTCAAAGATTTTCATTCGTACTGTATTCCTTGCCTAGGCCCTGACCACAACGTAACTTGCTGTCGGGTTTGTGCTTTATTTAATCAGCAGACTATCCATCGACGCTATATTTTCACCTCTAAATATTGCGGTTCTCTGTTTAATTATCCAAAAATGTCATCTGTTAGCCATCCGACTTCCGGGATTCCAGAAAAACGCAAAGATAAAGACAGACCGCCGAGGTCCAAAACTGTCGTCGCTTCTCTTAAGCCAGTTCGCTGGTACTCAGGCACTTTCGCAGCCCCTGATACCCGCTACTTCTGATTCACAGGCCTCTACTGAGACCCATTCGGAGTCAGGTATGCCGCAAGATGCTTCAACTATGGAACCCACGGATGTCTCTACCTTAGATGGGTCCGGAGCCGCTGTGCAGGCACCAGCTTCTGAGGGTGTATTCAGGCCAATGGACTTGCATATTAAATTGACGCCTCCTTCTTTACTTAGGCCTAAATCTCAATCTCTGCCTAAAAAACAGATGCCCAGGCCACATGCTCAGGCCTCTAGGCCTAAAAAACAAATGATGAGAATGGCTGAAGATCTAATAACTCTAATCAGGGGTAGCCAACCCTCCCCTTCTAAGAGGCCTAGGACTGAAGTTGATTATGAATCTTCTGATCAGGATTCTGTTTTTTCTGATTCTTCTGATGATCTGGTTTGCCCTTATTACTTATGAAGATTCTGATGCAGAGGACTCCATTCCCTGTGCTTCCCATCCTGAGGATTTTTATTTTGGGGAAACCTTACATACTGTAAGGGAGCATTTCCACTGGGCAAGCCGGGATTTTTCTGATTCAAAAAAGATGCTTAGGGATTTCTTTCTCCTACCTCAGCATAGGCCTTTAGCTATTCCTCCTGTACTAGACATTGTTGATGATGCTTTTTTGGAATCTAGTTCGGCTCCTGAATCCCTGCCTCCTGCTGCCAGAAAACCTGACATTCTACAGGGTCCCTGAGTCCCACAAGTTACTTTTTAAAAATCATATTGCAGATCCAGAGACTATTTCACTGGGACCCAAGGGCATTAAGGCTTCTACTGCTAAAAATCTTACCCCTTCTGATTTGAGACTCCAGGGTGCTGGATAGATGGGGTAAGAAGGTTTACACTTCTGCAGCCTTGGCCATTAGGGCTTTAAACTGCCAGTTTCATATGTTAAAGTATCAGCAACATGTTATTGGACTGCTTAAACAGAAAATGATGTTGATTCCTGACTGTGTGGAAAGTACAGAATTACAGGATTTAATGCATTCTGCTGAACAAGTTGGAAAACATACTTTGCAATGTGGTTTTGATTCATTAGAGGCCTCTTGCAGGGCTGCTGTTACTGGGTCTGTGCTCAGAAGGCATGCTTGGCTCAAGGAGCAATCTTTGCCTGATCATGTTTAAGCTAAATTGTTGGATGCTCCTTTAAATCAGGGTTTGGCAACAAGGCTGAGGAAGTTCTTAAAAAGATGGAAGATAAAGCTAAGTCTATGCAAACTGTTAAAGATTTTTTACAAGGTCAGCCTCCTAGATTTAGTAGGCACTGGCCCTCTAAGAATTGGTCCTTTCCAGCCCCTTCCAGGTTTTCTCAAGCCAAACCCAGACGCAGCAAAAATCCCAGGTTTCAGTCCCAGGGGACACACAGAACTAAGCTGTGGGGGGCCTCCACTTCCAAATCTGGGAATAATAAGACTCCCCCCTATGGTAAACTGTCTCAATGACTTCCTTTTAAAATTTCCAAGCACTTAACTGACTGCCCCTTTGGGTGGGGAGATTGCTCTTAATGCAAAGAATTGGGAACTCATTTCCCAGGACAAATGGGTTTTAAATATAGTGTCCCAGGGATACAGATTTCACTTCCACATGTTGCCAACATCAAGTGTATGGCCGGACCTACCTCCAAATCAGTGGGCAGAGGCCCAAAACAAGTACTTTCTCTCTTAAGCATGAGGACTATTCAACTGGTACCAGAAGAGGAAAAGGGATAAGGTTTCTACTCGAGTCTTTTCCTGGTACCCTGAAAAGACAATTCATGGCGTCCTATCCTGGACCTGTCTACTCTAAACACCTTTTTGGAGATTCCAAAATTCAAGATGCTGTCTCTTCAACAATTACTGCCTATGCTAGGCAAAGATACCGGTTTGGCAACACTAGATTTAAAAGAAGCATACCTGCACATCCCAATCAGGGAATCTTGCAGAAGATACCTACGCTTCGAAGCAGAGTACATGCACTATCAGATGTCCTTCATGGATGCATCTGCAGTCATAACACATACATCATTGTCCCAAAATTCAAAATGCTGACCCTACAGCAACTTCTTCCCATGCTGGGCAAGGAGTGTTGGCTGGTAACTCTAGATCTCAAGGAGGCATACCTGCACGTCCCCATTCGACCAAATTGCAGAAGATACCTCAGATTTCTTGCAGGATCAGAGCATTATCAATTCTGAGCATTGCCCTTTGGCTTATCTACTGCACCCAGAGTATTCACAAAATGCCTGGCATCAGTAATCGCTCACTGCAGAGTACAGGGAATTCAAATTTATCCATACCTGGACTGCCTGTTACAAGCGGACAAAAGCAAGCTGACAACAGATTTACAAAGGGTCATTTACTTGCTACAAGCCCTGGGATACACAGTCAATTTTCAAAAGTCAAGGCTGATCCCATCCCAGACAAGAACATTCTTGAATTGGACACAGTAAAACAGATGGCATTCTTAACTGCAGAAAAACAAAAGAACTCCCTCTTTACTTCTTAGCATTAACAAAGCAGAACAAACTAACAGCAAGAAAAGTTCTGCAGGCCTTGGGCTTCATGGCATCATGCATAATCTTGGTCCCACATGCCAGACTACATATGAGAAAGTTACAGTGGTACCTAAAGAATTTATGGTCTCAACACAGGCACAGCTTAGAAACAGAAATACCACTAATCCCATGCTTAAAACAGGAGTTCCTCTGGTGGGCTCGGGCATGCCAGTCAAACCCAGGCTTACCCTTCCACAACTTTCGAGCAAACCAAACCATCACAACGGATGCCTCAGACCTAGGATGGGGGGCACACATGCTGGACAAATGCGTATACGCTTCGAAGCAGAGTACATGCACTATCAGTTCTCTGCACTGCCCTTTGGCTTATCTACTGCGCCCAGGGTATTCACAAAGTGCCTAGCTCCAGTTATTGCATTTTGCAGGCAAAGAAATATTCAAATATACCCATACTTGGATGATTGTCTAATTCAGGCAGAAAGCCAGGACATACTTTTGAATCATCTGGCCTTTGTACAAAGGGTTCTAACTTTCCAAAACTACCAAATGCAGTACAAAGGATTTTCAAACGACAAAAGCCAGTAATATATCCCTTAATAAAAGCACAAAACCTCTCTAGCGCCTCGGCATTAAGCCTTCCAGGGGGGGGGGGGGACGAAAGAAGTCACACCTGGTACCCTGTCAACAAATTATATTCCTGGGAGCAAGCTTGAATACAACTTCCCAGATGGTTTACCTCACGCCAGAAAAACAAATTCATTTGACAAACTGCTTCAAACAAGTGGCCACAAAAACCCTGCTATCTGCAAGACAAATACTGCAAGCCTTGGGGTTCATGGCCTCCTGCATTCTTCTAATTCCGTATGCATGGCTGCATATGAGGAAACTACACTGGTATCTAAAAAGCGTATGGTGTCAACATTCTCAAGACCTGGAAACAATGATTCCTATCATACCTTGCCTACGCCTAAAGTTCCTTTGGTGGGTAGAGGCCTGCCACCAAAACAAGGGACTACCATTCACACCACCCCCTGCCACCCAAACCCTAACAGACGCATCAGACTATGCATGGGGGGGGCTCATCTGGCAGGAAAGTGCATTCAGGGCAAATGGAACCCAAGTCGAATGCACCTGCATATCAATCAAAAAGAAATGTTAGTTGTACAGAATGCTCTGACAGCCTTCAAGGACCACATTCTTCCAGGACAACTAATGGTAAAGACGGACAACACTACTGTTATGTGGTACGTAAACAAGCGGGGGGGGGGTACACATTCTTACCTCATCCGCAGACTAGCCATGGCATTGTAGAACACAGCCTTGAGCTACCAAGTGCACCTACAAGCTCAATTCCTGCCAGGAAAATTAAATACACTGGCAGACGGACTAAGCAGAAACCTCATGGACCCACACGAGTGGAAACTGGAACCAAGGATTTTCAACATGTTGACAAGCAAATGGGGGAGCCCAGATATAGACCTGTTTGCCTCTCCCCAGAACTACCAATTGGACAAATTTTGCACAAGGACTCCCCACAAACAAGCCTGGAAAGTGGATGCTCTGTCCTTCAGCTGGAAAAACCTATCAGTCTATGCCTTCCCCCCTCTGCCTCTGCTCTCCAAAGTACTACTAAAAATCAAACAGGACAAACCAAGGATGATTTTGTTTGCTCCAGACTGGCCGCCCCAACACTGGTATCTCCTCCTGCGCAGTGTGTCACGGTTATCTCCATGGCACCTGCCTCAGACTCCTTCCCTGCTGTCTCAGCAGGAGAACCAGATTCTGCACCCTCAGCTTCTAACACTGAACCTTGCAGCCTGGTTAATTACTTAATTTCTCCTTTACCATCCCTCAGCAAACCCATGATGGATATCATTTTAGAGGCAAGGAGGTCTATTACTAGCAAATCTTATGCTGAAAAATGGAAAATATTCTGTACCTGGAACCAATCTCAAGGGATGAGCACAGCAGCGCCCAATTTACCTCAGATTTTACAATACTTGACTGAGATGCTTCACAAGGGCCTGTCTTTTTTCTCCATTAAAATCCACGCCTCAGCCATTTCAGCTCATTATAACACAGAACCGCCCCTCTTCTCTCGTCCACTGCTCAAGCAGTTCCTCAGAGGGGCCAAAAATTTGAGACCACCCAGGAGAGCTCCAACCCCAGCCTGCGACCTTAACTTTGCCTTGGAGAAACTCATTCTAGCTCCTTTCGAGCCAGCTGCTACTGCAGACTTAAAATTTCTTTCTTGGAAAACAGCTTTCCTTTTAGCAATCACTTCAGCTAGAAGGGTATCTGAATTACAGGCCCTTATGGCAGTGGAGCCTTTCATCATCTTTCATGCGGACAGGGTGTCCCTCAGAACCAATCCATCCTTCATGCCCAAGGTGGCATCCAGTGTGGCTCTTAATCAGTCCATTCATTTGCCAACCTTCTTTCCCAATCCACAGAATAAAGGGGAACGGATACTGCATTCCTTAGATGTGCACAGACAGCTTAGATTCTACTTGGACAGGACTAAACCTCAAAGGAAATCTTAACTGCTGGTGGCATTTGCTGCAGGGGCAGAGGGGAAGGTTATTTCAAAGCAAACCATTTCTAAATGGATAAGCCATTGCATTCATTTCTGCTATAAGCACCATGGAAAACCTATCTACCAGGGGATCAGACCTCACTCCACCAGGGCTGCATCTACCTCTACAGCCTTTCTCAGAGGCGTCCCTACCAGGGACATCCTAGAAGCTGCTACCTGGAGTTCTGTACATACTTTCACCAAGTATTATCATTTGCCAATTTTCTCTAAATCCAGAGCTGGCTTTGTCACTGCAGTCTTGCAGGGCCTTATAGCTGGCCCTAATGCTATCTAAATTCCTCCTCCCCAACCATAGCTTTGGGAATCTACCCAAATGTAATGACTGCAACAGTGAAACACGAAGAACATAGTACAGTTGTGAACACTTACCATAAATGTAGATGTTCGAGTGTATTCACTGTTGCAGTCCTGGTTACCCTCCCTCTGTAATGGCGTCAGCTGCATGTTTTATACCCCTGACGTCATGGAAGAAGGGACAGCAACTGACGCAGGACCCAAGACTTTGTTAATCAGGCCGACTGAGGGCTACCTGCAAGCAGATAACCCAAATGGTAATGACTGCAACAGTGAATACACTCGAACATCTACATTTATGGTAAGTGTACACAACTGTACTTTCATCAATATGAAAGGATAGGATGACTTATTGACAGTAGACGCCACCTCAGTGAAATTTGTTTTTCAGGGAACCTGATAGTCATCCAGTATGATTTTTCCATGTGACATTTTCCTATTAGCCAGGAGACATTTAAAGTAGTGCAGACAATATTACAGTAATGTAACACACATGAAAATGTAGAGAAAACAGTTTTTCCAGCTTTGCAAAGTAAGTGGATTTGGGTAGGCTTTGCAACAATGTCTTCAGTTGTTATGAATTCATGCTCCAGGTTTATAGTGCCATCTAGCAGATGTATTGAGGGAAGTAATCCTGACTTAACGGAAATTCACAGATGTCGGGTCTCCCAGCCATGAATATCTTTGTTACATAACACAGCCCTCAACAGATGTTCTTCATGTTTCACTGTTGCAGTCATTACATTTGGGTAATCTGCTGGCAAGTTGCCCGCAGTCGGCCTGATTAACAAAGTCTTGGGTCCTGCGTCGGTTGCTGTCCCTTCTTCCATGACGTCAGGTCATCAGGGGTATAAAACATGCAGCTGACGCCATTACATCAGTCTTTCTTGCCGTGTGGTGCCCGAAGCAGAAGCAGTTTGCAAGTGCCGGTTGGCCGACTCCTGAATTTTTCGTTTTCGAGTTTCAGAACCAAAGTCTTCAACTAAAAGCTAAGTACCCTGTTGGGGAAACTTTTTCTTGCTCCTTACCGATGTCAGTAAAAGTTAATAATTGCATTACTTGTGGGAAGCAAATACCTCATAAGGATTTTCATTTGTACTTTATTCCTTTCCTAGGCCCTGACCACAACGTGCCTTGCTGTTGGTTTTGTGCTAAATTTAATCAACGCACGATTAAACGTCAGTATATTTTTGCTTCTAAATATTTTGGCTCAAGATTTAACTGTCCAGAAATGTCGTCGGTTACCAATCCGACTATCGTAATACCTAAAAAAAACGCAAAGAAAAAGACAGAGACAGACTGTCAAAGTCCAAAACTGATGACAATGCTTCTTCTAAGCCAGTCGCCAGTACTCAGTGAGGTGCTTTTGCAGCCCCTGATACCCACTACTTTTGATTCGCAGGCCTCTACTGAGACCCGGACTCTACGGAGTCAGGTATGCCACGAGATTCTTTAAGTATCGAACCCGCGGATGTCTCTACCTTAGATGGGTCCGGAGCCACTGAGCAGCCACTGGCTTCTGGGGGTGTTTTCAGGCCTAAAGATTTGTATATTAAACCGATGCCATCTTCAAAACTAAGACCAAAAACTACTTCTATGTCTTAAAAATTGATGCTTGGGCCACGTGTACAGGCCCCAATGCCTAAAAAACAAATGATCAAAATGGCTAAAGATTTAATTACCTTGATCAGGAGTACCCATCCCCCTCCTGCTAAGAGGCCTAGGCAAGACACTGACTATGAATCTTCAGATCAGGTTTCTATTTCTTCTGATTCCTCTTCTGATCAGGATTTATACCCACTTTTGAGGACTCTGATGCAGAAGACTCCATCCCTTCTGCTTCTCCCCCTGAGGATTTCTGTTTTAGAGAAACTTTGCATACCTTAAGGGAACACTTCCACTGGGAGAGTCAGGATTTCTCTGAATCTAAAAAGAGACTTGGGGATTTTCTTCTTCCTCAGCGTAGGCCTTTGGGCTATACCTCCTGTTCTAGACATTTTTGATGATGTTTTTTCAGAATCCAGTACGACTCCTGGTTCCCTGCCTCCGGCTCCTAGCAAGCCAGACAGATACTACAGGGTTCCTGACTCCCACAAATTCCTTTTCAAAAACCCTACTACTGACCCTGAAACCATTTCTCAGGGTCTCAAGGGCATTAAGGCGCCTACTGCTAAAAATCCTACTCCTTTTGACAGATTCCAGGGCACTGGATAGATGGGGTAAGAAGGTTTACACGTCTGAAACCTTGGCAATCAGGGCTTTAAACTGTCAATTTCATATGATTAAATATCAACAGCATGTCATGGGTTTACTTAAACAGGAAATGATGTTGATTTCTGACTGTGTGGAAAATAGAGTTGCAGGATTTATTACATTCAGCTGAACAAGTTGGAAAACATACTTTGCAATGTGGTTTTGATTCCTTGGAGGCCTCTTGCAGGGCTGCTGTAACTGGATCTGTGATAAGAAGGCATGCTTGGCTCAATTAGCAAAGTCTGCCTGACCATGTTAAAGCAAAATTATTGGATGCTCCTTTACAACAGGACAGTCTCTTTGGTAATAAGGCTGAAGAAGTTTTGAAAAAGATGGAAGATAAGGCTAAATCTATGCAAACTGTGAAAGATTTCTTACAAGTGCAGCCACCCAGATTTAGCAGGCACTGGCCTACTAAGAACTGGTCCTTTCCAGTACCCACAAGAGCCGCTCAGGTCAAATCCAGACATTCCAAAGGCACCAGGTTTCAGTCGCAAGGAACCTGTAGAACAAAGCAATGGGGTGCCTCCGCCTCCAAATCTGGAAGCAACAAGGCAACCTCCCTATGGTAAACAGTCTCAATGACTTTCCACTGCAATCACCAAGCACTTATCTTTTGGCCGTTCCTTTGGGGGGAAAACTGGCACTTCATGCACAAAACTGGCAACTGATTACCCGGGACAAATGGGTTTTAAATATAGTATCCCAGGGATACAGATTTCATTTCCACACGTTGCCAATCCCTAACGGATGGCCATATTTGCCTCCAAATCAGTGGGCAGAGGCTCAGAAGCAAGTTATGTCCCTCATGAATATGGGGGCTATTCAGCCAGTACCAGAAAAGGAAAAGGGACAAGGTTTTTATTCAAGACTTTTCCTGGTACCCAGAAAAGACAACCCATGGCGTCCATTTCTGGATTTATCCATTCTAAATACATTTCTGGACATTCCAAAATTCAAGATGCTAACTCTTCAACAGTTACTACCTATGCTAGGCAAATATGCCTGGTTGTTAACTGTAGACTTAAAAGAGGCTTACCTGCATATCCCAATCAGGGAATCTTGCAGAAGATGCCTCTGTTTCAAAGCAGGCTACTTGCATTACCAGTTCTCTGCACTGCCCTTTGGCTTATCTACTGCGCCCAGGGTCTTCACAAAGTGCCTGGCACCAGTAATTGCATTTTGCAGGCAAATAAATAAACAAATTTATCAATACCTGGACGATTGTCTAATTCAGGCAGAAAACAAGGACACGTTTCTAAAACATCTGACGTTTGTAAAAAGGGTTCTAACTTGTCTAGGGTACACCATAAATGAAAAGAAGTCACAACTGGTACCCTCTCAAAAAATTACATTCCTGAGTGCAAGCTTGAGTACAACTGCCCAGATGACTTACCTTACGCCAGAAAAGCAAATTCAATTGATGACTTACTTCAAACAGGTGGCCACAAAAACCCATCTATCTGCAAGACAAATTCTGCAGGCCTTGGGGTTCATGGCCTCCTGCATTCTTCTAATTCCATATGCAAGACTGCATATGAGGAAACTTCAGTGGTACCTAAAAAGATTATTGGAGTCAACATTGTCACAGCCTGGAAACAATGATTCCTATCATACCTTGCCTGCAACTAAAGTTCCTATGGTGGGCAGAGGCCTGCCACCAAAACAGGGGACTGTCATTCACTCCACCCCCTACCGCCCAAACCCTGACTACAGACACATCAGACTATGCTTGGGGGGGGGGCATCTGTCAGGGAGATGCATTCAGGGCAAATGGAACCCAAATCCAATGCACCTACATATCGATCAGAAAGAGATGCTAGCTGTACAGAATGCTCTGACAGCCTTCAAGGACTACCTTCATCCAGGACAACAACTGATAAAGACAGACAACACCACAGTCGTGGTACATAAACAAGCAGGGGGGTACACATTCTAACCCCCTTTGCAGACTAGCCATGGCATTGTGGAACACGGCCTTGACTTATCAAATACAACTACAAGCTCAATTCCTGCCAGGAAAGCAAAATACTCTGGCAGACGAACTACGCAGAAATCATTTGGACCCACACGAATGGAAACTGGAACCACAAATTTTCAGCATGTTGACACGCAAATGGGGGAGCCCGGACATTGATCTTTTTGCCTCACCCCAAAACTATCAGTTGGACAAATTCTGCACAAGAATTCATCACAAAAAAGCTTGGAAAGTGGATGCTCTGTCCTTCAACTGGAAAAGCCTATCATTCTATGCCTTTCCCCCTCTGCCTCTGCTCTCCAAAGTCCTACTAAAAGTCAAATAGGAGAAACCAAAAATGATTCTGATTGCTCCAGACTGGCCTCGCCAGCACTGGTACCCTCTCCTGCGCAATGTGTCGCACCTTCCTCCGTAGCACCTGCCTCAAACACCTTACCTACTGTCTCAGCAGAACTACCAAATACTGCACACTCGGCTCCAAACTTTCAATCTTGCAGCGTGGCTAATCAACTAATTTCACCCTTTACATCTCTCAGCAAACCTGTGATGGATGTCATTTTGGAGGCTAGAAGGCCTAGTACTAGAAAATCTTTTGCTGACAAATGGAAAAGATTCTGTGCCTGGAACCAAGCACAAGGAATAAGCACAGCAATGCCCAATATTCTTCAGATTCTGAAATATTTAACTGAGATGCTTTACAAGGGCCTATCTTTTTCTTCCATAAAAATTCCATGCCTCTGCCATTTCAGCTCATTACAACACAGAGCCTCCCCTCTTTTCTCATCCTCTGCTAAAGCAGTATCTCAGTGGGGCCAAACATTTAAGACCTCCCAGGAGAGCACCAACTCCTGCATGGGACCTCAATTTTGTTTTGGAAAGACTCACTCTACCTCCTTTTGAGCTAGCTGCTACTGTGCACCTAAAATTTCTCTCTTGAAAACAGCTTTTCTTTTAGCAGTCACTTCAGCTAGAAGGATTTCAGAACTACAGGCTCTTATGGCAGTAGAGCCTTTCATTATTTTTTTACCCGGACAGGGTGGCTCTCAGGAGCAATCCATCCTTTATGCCTAAGGTGCTATCCAGTGTGTGGCTCTTAATCAGACCATTCATCTGCCAACTTTCTTCCCAAATCCACAGAACAAGGGTGAGCGGATTCTGCATTCATTGGATGTACACAGACAACTAAGATTCTACTTAAACAGGACAAAATCTCTAAGAAAATCTGAACTGTTGGTGCCATTTGCTGCGGGGGGACTATTTCAAAGCAGACTATTTCCTAATGGATAAGCCATTGTATTTGTTTCTGCTATATGCACCATGGTAAACCTGTCCCCAAGGGGATCAGATCTTATTCCACCAGGGCTGCATCTACTTCTGCAGCCTTTCTCAGAGGGGTTCCTACCAGAGACATTCTAGAAGCTGCTACCTGGAGCTCAGTTCATACGTTCACCAAACATTAACATTTACCTCTCTTCTCTAAATCCAGAGCTTGCTTTGTCACTGCTGTCCTGCAGGGCCTTATAGCTGCTCCTAATGCTGTATAAATCCATCCTCCCAACCATAGCTTTGGGATTCTACCCAAATGTAATGACTGCAACAGTGAAACACGAAGAACATAGTACAGTTGTGGACACTTGTCATAAATGTAGATGTTCGAGTGTATTCACTGTTGCAGTCCTGGTTACCCTCCCTCCAGCCCCCTAACTTCTTTTGGCTATACCTCTTTTTTCCTTTACTATGCTTAAAAGCCTTTTTGGTGTATTTGCTTTTTTGTTGGAGGTATATCTTTGTGCTTTTATGTTTAATTGCTTCCCATTAGGGGGGCACCTGACATCTGGGGCAAGAAAAACTGATGTAATGGCGTTGGCTGCATGTTTTATACCCCTGACGACCTGACGTCATGGAAGAAGTGACAGCAACCGACGCAGGACCCAAGACTTTGTTAATCAGGCCGACTGAGGGCAACCTGCCAGCAGATTACCCAAATGTAATGACTGCAACAGTGAATACACTCTAACATCTACATTTATGGTAAGTATACACAACTGTACTTTTAGCTGTCTCTCTTTTTGTGTAGTTTTCAATTTGGAAGATAGTTTTCTCCCTTCTGTAGACTTGAAGCTCAGTGTATGATTTTCCTTTTTTGACAAGGCACTGCTATAATCAAAACAGGACAAAGACCATCTGTTTTTGATAGCTCCTTATTGACCAAGATAACCAGGATATTCTCTTTTAATGAGCATGATTTCTATTGCATAGTACAGAAGTCATTGAGTGACAGAACTACAAGGAAGGGTGCTACATTTCATTCTCAGATCTCAGACAAACTTGAAGGGATAATTTTAGTTTCGAATAGTAACAACTTCTCAAGATTTTAATATATTAAAAGGAAGCTAAAAGACCTGATATGAAAAAAATATTGCACCAAAGTGAAAGGCTTGAAATATGTCAGTGTTCCAGTCCTTTATATGGTGTGATTTGAAGGTTATTAGACCATCTAGAGCTAAACTGGCTTAATTATCAACTAACATTCATGTTTTTTCTGTTATCTGTGTGCACCAGCCATCTCCTACACAGCAGTACATTTAAGGTCTTCCTGAAGGAGGGCCTTAATTTAAAACTTCCAAGGACAGTCATGCATTTCCACTTGATTTTAAACTTTGTTGGGCAAGGTAACTTTGCCTCCCTTGAACCAACAAAAATCAGTGGAGTTGACATACAAATCACTAAAAACATTTTCGCATTGTTTTCACATGTCAGAAGGATTTCACGCTGCAAGATTTAATATGCAGTCCACTTTCCTTGGTATTTCACACTATGTATATGTCAATGAAGAGAAATATTTTGTGTCAGAATTGTAATATTAGGTGTTAGACTATTCATTTTAGAATTTTTTTTTTTTTTTTTTTTACCCAGGGTACTAGAATGACAGAGAATATTGTGTGTAGTTCTGAATGTACTCAGTTTAGGTTATGGTGGGAGAATTAATGGATTCAGAAAACTGATTAGTTTTCTTTTTTACACCATTCAAGAAAGGAAACGATACCAGTCAGTAAGTATGCTAAATCTAATTGTTTGACCTGTTGCGTTGACGATGAGTGTATGAAATACAAGACACATGGAGGGCTCATTCAAGTAGGACAATCACAAGTTTTATTAACGAAATGTTTTTGATGTAGACATTTCAGATGCATTTGTATGGTATAATGTGGAGACTTGTACATACAATTGCAAGTTAGATACATAATTCATGGAACTCACAGGCAGGGCAGGTTTTAGCATTGCTGTGATGCAGGGCATCATGTTAATGCTTACATCTCAAAAGTGACAATGTAAATCTGAGAGGTTGTGATTTGAATTTAGAGTGATCATACCCAAAGAATATTGTGAAGTTTGCCTTACAAGTTTGGTACATTGGTTCCTCCTTAAAAACAGTTAAGCCTTTCTCCCTCCATACCCATAATGTGTAGTTTTATTACATTGTTTTGTTTGAGTACTAGACACTTGGCTTTTCATGTTATAGTAATACATTGTTATTCTAAGGACGATGTATTCACAAGTTCCCTGTGTCTCTCACATCAGTCTGTGTTCTGGCAAGAGGCCAGCGTTAATCTTCATAAGGACAAAAAGCACAGGGTGAGTTGTACAAGGGTGACAAGCTGAAAACTTATGATGTTCTTTGCGTTTCACTGTTGCAGTAATCACATTTGGGTTATCTGCCTGCAGTAGCCCTCAGTCGGCCTGATTATCAAAGTCTTGGGTCCTGCGTCGGTTGTTGTCTCATCTTCCGTGACGTCATGTAGTCAGGGGTATAAAGCATGCAGCCAACGCCATTACCCCAGTCTTTCTTGCTGTGCAGTGCCCGAAGCAGAAGCAGTTCGTAAATGCCAGTTGGCCGACTCCTGAAATTTTTGTTTTCGAGTTTCAGAACCGAAGTCTTCAACTAAAGCTAAGTACCCCGTTGGAGATACTTTTTCTTGCTCTAAACCAATGTTAGTAAAAGTCAATAATTGTATTTCTTGTGGAAAGCAGATACCTCATAAAGATTTTCATTCGTACTGTATTCCTTGCCTAGGCCCTGACCACGACATACCTCGCTATTGGTTTTGTGCCTTATTTAAACCACGAACTGTTCGTCGTCGGTATATTTTTGCTTCTAAATATTTTGATACTCTGTTCAATTACCAGATATGTCTTCGGTAAGCCACCCGACTACCGACATTCCGAAAAACGCAAAAATTAAGACAGAGACAGGCCACCTAGGTCCAAAGCTGCCGCCGACACTTCTCTTAAGCTAGTCGCCAGTTCGCTTGTACACGGGCGCTTTCGCAGCCCCTGATACCTGCTACTTCAGGTTTGTAGGCCTCTACTGGCACCCATTCGGAGTCCGGTATGCTGCGAGATGCTTCAACTGTGGAACCTGCAGATGTCTCTACCTTGGATTGGTCCGGAGCCGCTGTGCAGGTGTATTCAGGCGTACTGTGTTGCATATTAAACTGACGCCATCTTCTTCTTCAAGGCCTAGAACTCGAACCATGCCTAGAAAACTGACGCCCAGACCACATGGGCAGGCCTCTATGCCTAAAAAACAAATGATAAGAATGGCTGAAGACCTTATTACATTAATCAGGGGAAGCCAACCTTCCCCCTCTAAGAGACCTGGGACTGAATTTGCTTTTGATACCTCTGACCAGGATTCTGAAATTTGTTTTCTCTGATGACCAGGATTTACCCTCATCTACCTATGAGGATTCTGATGCAGAGGACTCTCTTCCCTCTGCTTCTCCCCCAGAGGATTTTTCTTTTGGTGAAACCTTGCATACTCTTGGGGAGAATTTTTGCTGGGAAAGCCAGGATTACTCTGATTCTAAAAAGAGGCTTAGGGATTTCTTAATCATGCCTTTAGCTATCCCTCCTGTGTTAGACATTGATGATGCCTTTTCGGAATCTAGCTTGGCCCCTGACTCTACCTCCTGCTCCCAGAAAACCTGATAGATATTACAGGGTTCCTGACTCTCACAAGTTCCTTTTTAAAAATCCTACTGCGGATCCTGAGACCATTTCACAGAGACCCAAGGGCATTAAAGCTACTACTGCCAAAAATCCTACCCCCTCTGATAGAGATTTCAGGGCCCTGGATAGATGGGGTAAGAAGGTATACACCTTTGCAGCCTTGGCCATCAGGGCCTTAAATTGCCAGTTGCATGTGTTAAAGTATCAGCAGCATATTATTGGATTGCTTAAACAGAAAATGATGTTGATTCCTGACTGTGCTGAAAATAAGGGTTTACAGGATGTAATGCATTCTGCTGAAGAGGCTGGAAAACATACTTTGCAATGTGGTTTTCTGATTCACTAGAGGCATCTTGCAGGGCTGCTGTCACTGGGTCTGTACTTAGAAGGCATGCTTGGCTTAAGGAGCAATCTTTGCCAGATCATGTTAAAACTAAAGTGCTGGATGCTCCCTTAAATCAGGACCACCTGTTTGGCAACAAAGTAGAAGTTGTTCTTAAAAAGATGGAGGAAAAGCTAAATCTATGCAAACTGTTAGATTTCCTACAAATACAGCCTCCAAGATTTAGTAGGCATTGGCCCTCTAAGAATTGGTCCTTTCTTGCCTTTTCCAGGCCTTTTCAGTTCAAACCCATAACCAGCAGAACATCCAGGCTTCAGTCCCAGGGTACTCACAGGACTAAGCAGTGGTGGGCCCTCGCTTCCAAATCAGGGAGTAGTAAGACTCCCCCCTGTGGTAAGCTGTCTCAATGACTTAACTTTAAAACTTCCAAGCACTTCTCAACTGACTGCCCCTTTAGGGGGAAAGATTGCTCTGCAAGCAAAAAACTGGGAATTCATTACCCAGGACAAATGGGTTTTAAATATAATTTCCCGAGGATACAGATTTCACTTCCACATGTTGCCAACCCCAAAAGGTTGGCCAGATCTACCCCCAAATCAGTGGGCAGAGGCTCAAAAGCAAGTACTCTCTCTCAAGATTAAAGGCTATTCAAACTGTACCAGAAGAGGAAAAGGGACAATGTTTCTACTCAGGACTTTTCCTGGTACCCAGAAAAGACAACTCATGGCATCCTATCCTGGACCTTTCTATCCTAAACACCTTTTTGGTGATTTCAAAATTCAAGATGCTAACTTCTTCACCACTTGCTTCCCATGCAAGGCAAGGATGCCTGGTTGACAACACTGGATTTAAAGGAAGCCTACCTGCACATCCCAATCAGGGAATCTTGCAGAAGATACCTACGCTTCAAAGCAGGCTACATGCACTATCAGTTCTCTGCACTGCCCTTTGGCTTACCTACTGCGCCCAGGGTATTCACAAAGTGCCTAGCTCCAGTCATTGCATTTTGCAGGCAAAGAAATATTCAAATATACCCATACCTGGACGATTGTCTAATTCAGGCAGAAAACCAGGACATACTTTTGAATCATCTAGCATTTGTACAAAAGGTGCTAACTTGTCTGGGGTACACCATAAACAAAAAGAAATCACATCTGGTACCCTGTCAGCAATTTATATTCCTGGGAGCAAGCTTGAACACAACTTCCCAGGTGGCTTTCCTCACGCCAGAGAAACAAATTCATTTGACAACTTCAAACTAATGGCCACAAAAACCCTGCTATCTGCAAGGCAAATACTGCAAGCCTTGGGGTTCATGGTCTTCTGCATTCTACTAATTCCATATGCAAAACTATATATGAGGAAACTGCAAGGGTATCTAAAAAGCCTATGGTGTCAACATTCTCAGGATCTAGAAGCAATGATTCCTACCATTCCTTGCCTACAGTTAGAGTTCCTTTGGTGAGCAGAGGCCTGCCACCAAAACAAAGGTCTACCATTCACTCTACCCCCTGCTGCCCAAACCCTAACAACAGATGCATCAGACTATGCATGGGGGGCTCACCTGGCAGGGAAGTGCATTCAGGGCAAATGCACCTGCATATCAATCAAAAAAGAAATGTTAGCTGTACCAAATGCTTTGACAGCCTTCAAGGATCACATTCTTCCAGGACAATTAATGGTAAAGACAGACAACACCACTGTTATGTGGTACATAAACAAGCAGGGGGGTACCCATTCATACCCCCTCTGCAGACTCGCCATGGCTCTGTAGAACACAGCCTTGAGCTACCAAGTGCATCTACAGGCTCAATTCCTGCCAGGAAAGCTAAATACATTGACAGATGAACTAAGCAGAAATCTCAATGATCCTCACGAGTGGAAACTGGAACCAAAGACTTTCAGCATGTTGATAAACAAATGGGGGGAGCCCAGATATAGACCTGTTTGCCTCCCCCTAGAACTACCAGTTGGACAAATTCTGCACAAGGACTCCCCACAAACCAGCTTGGAAAGTGGATGCTCTGTCTTTCAGCTGGAAAAATCTATCAGTGTATGCCTTACCCCCTCTGCCTGTCCTCTTCAAAGTACTACTAAAGATCAAACAGGACAAACCAAGGACAATACTGATTGCACCAGACTGGCCACGCCAACACTGGTACCCCCTCTTGTGCAGTGTGTCACTGCTGGCTCCATGGCACCTGCCTCAGACCCCTACCCTGCTGTCACAGCAGGAGAGCCAGATTCTGCACCCTCAGCTTCAAACCCTGAACCACGCAGCCTGGCTAATTACCTAATCTCTCCGTTACCATCCCTCAGTAAACAAGTGTTGGATGTCATTTTGGAGGCAAGGAAGCCTAGTACTAGAAAATCTTATACTGAAAAATGGAAAAGATTATGTACCTGGAACCAAACTCAAGGGATGGGCACAGCAGCGTCCAATTTACCTCAGATTCTTCAATATTTAACTGAAATGCTTCACAAGGGCCTTTCTTTTTTTATTTTATTTTATTTTACATTTGTTGACCAGGCTAGTCCAACTGGATATATGTCCATTTTCAGCAGAGGCCCGGGGAGAAAAGCTCCACATGCAAGTATTTGTAATAACAGGTAAAACATTAAGCATAGTTATAATATATATGTCAAAAATCATTAGATATTAAGTAAAAAGTTGTTGAGAAATAGAGAGTGTATGTTTTTTGAGTTTCTTAAATCTAAAAAAAAAAGAAATAAATTTGCGAGTACCTAGATACACGAGGAAAGCTAGTTATTTACAGCAGAAAAGTTGAGAGTACCTAGATATCCAAGGTAGACTAGTCAGGGTTGCTACAGGGGCAGAGCAGTGGGTTTTGAGGTGTGTTTTGAGTTGGGATTTGAAGCAGGGAAGAGAGGAGATTGCTGTGAGATTGTGAGGAAGAGTGTTCCAGGTTTTTCCTACTGTGTTGGAGAACAAGGATTTGCCAGCTGAGTTATTGGGTTTACTAGTCGATATAAGTAGTTTGTCGGAGGAACGAAGGCTTTTAAGATTGCAGTAAGGAGTGATAAGTGAAGTGAGAATGGGAGTGTTTGTGGGTTTGTAAAGGATTTTGTGGGCTAAGGAGAGCTGGTGAAATAGAATTAGGTTTTGTAGTTCGAGCCATCGTAGTTGCCTTAAGTTTTGGCAGTGATGAGTTCTAAAAGTAGAATTAGTGGCAAATCTGGCAATCTTGTTGTAGGCAGCAGACAGTTTGCTGAGGTTAGCTTTGGACACTGAAGTGTAGATGCGGGAGGCATAAAGGAGAGTGGGGATAAGATGGGTCTGAGCAATGGAAGTTCTGGCGAGTGGAGTAAGGAATGGTTTAATTCTATAGAGGGAGCCTAGTTTTCTGTTAACTCATTTTATAGTATTGCTGATGTGTGTGTCAAAGGTCAGATTGTTGTCTATTTCAACTCCGAGGAGTTTGGTAGTTGGATCGGGTGATATGTTCGTGCCATTATTTGATGTGACACAGAAATTCAGTGGAGAGGATTTTCGGGTTGGTGAGAAAAGTAATAATTTGTTTTTTTGGGGGGGTTCAAGATTAAGCATCGTTTGAGGAACCAAATTTCTACGGTTTCAAAAGTCTTTTGGGTGAGAGAGTGCAGTACAGAGGGGGATGAGGCAGAACAGATTAAAGTAGAATTATCTGCATATTGTATACAGGTGGCAGGAGAAATATAAGTAATGAAGATCATTAATGAAAATTGAAAAGAGAAGAGGGCCAAGAATTGAGCCCTGGGGGACTCCTAGAGTAATGGGGAGGTGGTTGGATAAGTTATTTTGCCACCTCACTGCCTGTTTTCTGTTGTGCAGGTAAGAGTGGAACCATTTAATTGAGCTTGTGTCAAGTGCAAATGATTTAAGTAAGTGTAACAATATTTTGTGATTGACCATATCAAAGGCTTTGGATATGTCAATAAATATAGCAGAGCTAAGGGTATTATTGTTCCTATTTTTATTGATGCAGTCTGTGAAGGAGAGGAGGGCAGAGGTGGGACTATGGTAGGGTCTAAAACCATGTTGACAATTAGCTAGCAGATTGTTAGTTAACAGGTGTTTCAGAAGTTGCTTCTGGACACATTTTTCCATGATTTTAGCAAGAGGAAAGAGCAAGGCTATGGGTCGGCAGTAGAGAATTCAGTTGATTTTCCTCCTTTCTGAAGGGGAATAATATGAGATATTTTCCAGAGAGAAGGAATGTAGCCTTCTTCAGTGGGTTCTGTTAATCAGGATGGTGATGGGATAGGTCAGTGCATTAGCAGCAACTTTTAGATATAGAGCAGGTAGATGGTCAGCAGATGGAGAGGATGGCTTACGTTTATGTAGCAGAGAACAAATGAGTGCAGAGGGAACAGGTTGAAGGTGAAATGTGGGAATGGAAGTGTTAGAGGAGGAGGAAAGACAGAGGAGATATCAGGGGAGAGTTGATTGGAAAGAGAATGGACAGTTTCAGTAAAGAAGGTGTTAAAGGCATTGGCAGTCTGTTTGGGGTTATCTTGGGAGGTGCCTGCTGGGCTTGGAGTGTCCGATTGGCCCGGCTTCATGAGATTATTTATTCCCGCCCAGAACATTTGTGGGTTATGCAGGTTAGCCTTTTGCAAATGGCAGTAGTAGTTTCTTTTATCCAGAATTACTGCTTTTTTTGTAATGTTTCTTATTTTTCTAAAGTTGAGTTGGTCAGTGGGATGTTTAGTACTGTGGTATTTGGACCAGAGTTTATTTTTCAAAATAATCTTTTGCCTTGTGTCCTTTGTTAGCCAAGAGGCGACTTGAGGAAAGTCTGATGCACCTTGTGGGAGCATGTGCGTCAAGAATAGATAAGAATTTAGAGTTAAAATATGTCACAGCATCATCCAGTGGGAGGTGTTTAAGAGGAGACCAACTGCAGGACCTAAGTTCTGCTTCAAATCTATCAGGGTTAAAAGTTTTGTTTGTTCTAACTATTTTGTATTTTGTTAAATTAGGGGTATCAGTTTTATGTCTAATTAGGTAAGTAAGGGCATGGTCACTTATATCATCAGGCAGTGTACCTACTGTATATGTTTGGTGGTGGCTATTTATCAGAATCCAGTCTAAAATGCTTTCTTTGTTGCTAGGTTTATTTGTTCTGGTAGGGGAGAGAATAGTTTGTGAGAAACCATGAAGATTTAAGAGGGTGGAAGGGTTAGCTGAAGAGCAGGTATTCCAGTCTAAATTGACATTTCCAAGGACTATTAATTATTGTGGAAAGTGTCTGGCCAGCCAGCTAAGGATTTCTTCTAAGGTACTATTGTTGTTGCCTGGGGGCAGGTATATGCAGATTTTATAGATGGATTTGTAGGCATTAATTTGGAGTTTGGATATAAGGATTTCAGCATTACTTTTGGAGGGAGGTTTATCCTGTATGGCAGTGATTTGAATCCCTGATTTAGAGGATTGCTACCCCACCACCTTTTTTTATAGTGCGGTCAAGTCGATGGATGTTGTAGCCAGGGGGAATAATCTCTTTTTCCTGAATTACTGGTTTAAGCCAGGTTTAAGTCAAGCAAAGGATGTCGAATGAGTGTACATCAAGTAGTGCATGAAGGGGGGCAATTTTATTTTTAATACTGCGGATGTTAAGGTGAGCTATCATTAGAGACTTTGAGGGTTTGGTTAGTTTTTTTGAGTTAGAGGAGAGAGTGCAAAGTGGGTTTGCAGTTGTGGTGTTTGGGCCTGGGTTGGGTTGAATGTCACCTGCTAGCAGAGAGAGGATTAATCTTTTTAACCAGTCAGAGGGTTTAGGGGAAATGAGTAGTGATTTTCTGTCTTTTTGATGGCAGAAGGTAATGTCAATCTTTCTATGAAATTTTGTAGCGAGGTAGCTGGGAGAAAATGTGAAGTTAAAACAGTGATGAGATGAATTTATGGTAGTTAAAGTTATGTGTTTGGAGAGAGTATTAGCTTCTGAGAGGCTATAGTGTTCATAGGAAGTTAGAAAGTAGGGTACAATAAGGAAAGGGAGAATTGAGAATGTGAGAAGTTGTTTTGAATTTGATGATATTAGAGTAGGCATAGTGACAGGAGAGTAACAATGAGTTAATTTGGGAAGATGAAGAAATAATGAGAACAGGAGATGGATTATAATTGTGAAAGTAGGTGTGGCAGGTGGATGGTTATAAGTGGTATAGGGGAAGGGTGTAAGCGTGATTGGAGGAAAACAAATAGTGGGAGTGGTTAAGGAAGTATAAGTTTAGGACCACTGGGGGTGGGTGGTAATTGGGGGTAGGGGAGCGGAGTGAGCCCGCAGGGCGAACGGAGCCGGTACAGACAAAGGACAGACAAAGGAAGGACAACAGTCAGAAAACAATCAGGAAAGCAGCTAATTTAAGGTACGTGAAGGTGGGTGAAAGAAGTGACAAAAGGGTTGGGTTATGTTCAAACTGAGACTTTAATAAAAAAATATACAAGTGGGAGAGAAGAGGAAAGGTTTAGAAGCAATGTTATTATCAGCAGGAATAGTAGGTAAGAGTAAGGTACAGGGAGAGAGAGATTCAGGTAGAATATTGTTGCAAGGTTAGGGTGCCCTCTAGTGGACACAGAGGAAGTACAGAAGAGAGTACTTTGCAGGCAAGAGCTGGGATGAGAAGTAAAGGACAATGTGGTTTCTTGGGGATCTTTGGGATCCCATTCTTAGGTATTTTTGCTCCATCAAAATTCTTGTGTCAGCCATTTCAGCTCATTACAACGCAGAATCACCCCTCTTCTCTCATCCACTGCTCAAGCAATTCCTCAGTGGGGCCAAAAACTTAAGACCACCCAGGAGAGCCCCAACTCCAGCCTGGGACCTTAACTTTGTATTGGAAAAACTCACTCTTCCTCCTTTTGAGCCAGCTGCAAGTGCAGAGTTAAAATTCCTTTCTTGGAAACCAGCTTTCCTTTTAGCAATCACTTCAACAAGAAGTGTATCTGAATTACAGGCCCTTATGGCAGTGGAGCCTTTCATCATCTTTCATGCGGACAGGGTGTCCCTCAGGACCAACCCCTCCTTCATGCCCAAGATAGTATCCAGTGTGGCTCTTAATCAGTTCATTCATTTGCCAACCTTCTTTTCTAATCCACAGAACAAAGGGGAAAGAATACTGCACTCTTTAGATGTGCACAGACAACTTAGATTTTACTTGGACAGGACTAAACCTCAAAGGAAATCTAAACAACTGCTGGTGGCATTTGCTGCAGGGGCAGAGGGGAAGGCTATTTTAAAGCAAACCATTTCTAAATGGATAGGCCATTGCATTCATTTCTGCTATAAGCACCATGGAAAACCAGTCCCACAGGGGATTAGACCATATTCAACCAGGGCTGCATCTACCTCTATAGCCTTTCGCAGAGGTTGTCCCTACCAGGGACATCCTAGAAGCTGCTACCTGGATTTATGTACATACTTTCACCAAGCATTAATTTTCTCTAAATCCAGAGCTGGCTTTGCCACTGCAGTCTTGCAGGGCCTTATAGCTGGTCATAATGCTATCTAAATTCCTCCTCCCATCCTTAGCTTTGGGAATCTACCCAAGTGTGATGACTGCAACAGTAAAACATGAAGAACATAGTACAGTTGTGTGCACTTACCATAAATGTATATGTTCGAGTGTATTCACTGTTGCAGTCCTGGTTACCCTCCCTCCAGCCCCCTGTCTTCTTTTGAATATACCTCTATTCTCCTTTACCATGCTTAAAAGCTATTTAGTGTATTTGCTTTTTTGTTGGAGGTATAACCTTGTACATATATATATTTAATTGCTTCCCATTAGGGGGGCACCTGAGATCTGGGGCAAGAAAAACTGATGTAATGGCGTCGGCTGCATGCTTTATACCCCTGACTACCTGACGTCATGGAAGATGAGACAGCAACAGACGCAGGTCCCAAGACTTTGATAATCAGGCCAACTGAGGGCTACTGCAGCAGATAACCCAAATGTGGTGACTGCAACAGTGAATACACTCGAACATCTACATTTATGGTAAGTGTACACAACTGTACTTTTTGCTGTTACAAAGATCTGCTACTGTGGTAAGCGCATGTATACTTAACTGCATTCTTTCCATTTGCTATGGGAGGGCTTCACTTTCAAGACAGAAGTGTTGCATTTTGTGTCTCTTCTACACTGAGTGTTTATTAAGGTGCTAGCCACTGTGCAGGTCCTGCAGGCGGAAGCATTTTGTATATTCCAGTACATGGACAGAATAATGTTGGTGGCCCTGTCGAGGACTTCATGTGTAGTGTTCCTTGCTTGGACTGTTCCATAGTTGCAGACACCAGGAATGTTATTGAACAGATAAAATACATCTTTAGTTCTATTCCAGCAGAATGGTGTCATTGCACATTAGGCACTCATTATTGGCTATCATTCTTACAGCAGAGGGCCTGGAAAGTTGTAGCTTGATAGATTGGTAGGCATACCTTTCAACTGTCCAGATTTTTACCTCATATTTTTGGTCTGTGTCTCATAGAATTGTGGTTTTCTAGCAGAGCATTGGCAAATCATTGAGGATTCAAGTCGGAATATAATGAACATTTGAGTTTCAGGCCTCAAACCCTTCAGAATATTCGTGCTAATTCTAAAACTGCTATTCTGTCAACTTAAGTTTGTAAGACCAGTATTTAGAAATTGTCCCTATTTTTGGGCCTTTGTTTCCCCATTATTTATGACTTTGTCCAGATTTCTTGCTCTAAGAGGTTGAGAGGTATGTTGGCAGGGTTGCAGTGGTTTTGAGCTCAGAACCTCCTACATCTGATGGTGGCTGTGATCTTCACAGCTGTATTCCTATGTCTGTTTCATTCCTGTCTCAGAACTGTGGACAAGTGAATTCTTAATAGTCAAGCTGACCATGGAGATCAACCTATATGATGTCAAAGAGTTATGGACGTGCTTCCATGCATATCCCCAATTTTCAGCTATCTGTAGCTCCAGCCAGTAGTGTAAATAAAAAAAAAAATCAAAACGTTCTTTGACTGAAGCCAATTACCTTTATTTCCTGGGGACAGTACACCATATAGGAGGCTTCAACCCACACCCCCCATTACTTTAAGTATACTAGCTTAACAGTTGTATACCTGCAGAGAAATGCTAACACACAGCAAATCACTAGTGGTGCACAAATTGAAAACCCACCATCGGTGATTTCCATTGTGATACAGCTGTTGACAAAAACTGCCTCACAAGTTGAAATTGATGAGTTGAAGACCTACTGTAGTTTAAACTTAAAGTGTAGGTTAGTCTAAGTAAAGTGTTAGGTAGTATACAATCCTTCTGTTTTACTTAATTCAGAGAGGCAAGGGAAGTTAATTTAAGTTTATTTTTTCACTCCAGTACCAGGGAATATTCTTCCATCGTTCTTTGTTTCCATGCCTCTTATTTTAATCATCCTTTTTCTGCCCCATGCCTGCCAATTTGTCAAGCTTTGCTGCTAGTGGTGTTAATTTTTCCCCGTCACAGGTCAGTGATAAATGCCATGAAGGAGGTTTTTTTCTGGCTTCAGCTCCACCTCTGGTGGCTTATGTGCTTCTTGCAAATGTGAGGGCTTGCTACTATCTTTTCTGTGTTTTCTGTGTGCATGTGCACTCCTTTGCATGCAGTGAAGGCTGTTGAGTGAACACTGCTTTGCAGATCTAAGCATGGCCTTGGATCATACTGTGTGTGCTGTATACCCCTTGTCACTAGTAGGTGTCAGCATTGCAGAAGGTTTACATTCATGCCTCATACAGAATTGAGTTGAAAACACAACAACTCACCCTTTCAGTGCTGTGGTGCTTTAAAAAAAAAAAGTGATGTGGTTTCAGGTTCTTTGGACCCAGGAAGTACTCTATCCCAATTTAATCTATCAGAAGTACCTCACAGTTAAGACAGCAAGCTCCACCTCAGCCCTTGGCCTCTCATGTAGATTCTCCATCTGGGCAGAAATGTGTACTTTATAGCCTTAATTCATTAATTTGTATAAAAGCCTAACCTCTCTCAAGCCTGGGTTGCAGTCATTCCATTGTAAGAATGTTTTTCTGGCATCATTGCTATGTATCATGACCTCTTACAGAGCAGAAACTGTGGCCACGTACTAGCTCATTGATGATCTGCAAGATCTTCAAAAATTTTGTGCAACAAGTATGGTACTGATAGACCTATATCTTGCTTATTATGTGTAATAAAGATTCTTGGGAATGTACTACCTGTCCATTAAAGTGAATTTTCCTTGGCTGTTAACCCAGGAAATGGAGCCGTGAGATAAAAAGCTAACAGTAAAACAAATATCAAAGTAATTTTCATAGAACCTAATAATGAGCATTTGTGCAGATATTAAATTGGTCTTGCATTGATAGTTTATTGTTCATGTGTAGATTATTTGGTGTAATAACGGCTTTGTGTACACTATGAACCCTGTAATATGAAACTTGTGTGAAACTGCTTAAGCACATCATCCCTAATTGGATGGCACTTCATAGGTACTTAATATAGCTAAATTGGCTTGCTTTTTTTAATGAGTCTTAGGGTCAGATATAAAGTTTTCAGAAATCACTTGTTCATCAAGACAGTTGTTAGATGAAATCCTAGGATCGTCAGTTTATGATATAAAAAATAGAAGCCCTGGTGTGCATTGTATTTTAATTTAACATGCAAGATAAGTAGAAGTGGGTTCTTAGTCAGATCAGGAAAAGGAAGTAAAAAAGGTAAAGTGACTAGCAAAGACTCCCAAAGACACATGGAAGACATGCCAACTCCACACAGAAGGCAACACAGCTGAGAACCCAAATGTGAAAGTGAGAACCACCTGCTGTGCTAACCTCTCCACCAGTATTTTACCCATTGCTTGTCGTATGTTATAGCAGTAACAGATGACATTGGTGTGGTATATTGAAGATTTACCCACGTTTGATGTGGTTTAATCACAAGGGCTAAGCCCAAGTGATTAAACAAAGATAGTTGTGGGTTAATCTTCAATATACCACACCACAGTCATTTTGCTATTTTGCAATAACATTATTTAAGTAAAAATTACTTTTCTTAAATAATGTCATTGTATGATGGCTCCATGGTGGTCTTCCGCTTTCCGAGGATATCCCTCAGCTTTTTTTTGATGTACTGCGCACAAGTATGGGATTTTCGTTCCCATGCTTACACAGTACATCAGTGCTGTGTGACAGGTGTATATAGGAAGCAACGGAGAAAGGAAGATCTCCGTTGCCTTTCTTTTTTTTTTTTTTTTTAAAGATACTGGGACACTTTGAAGATGTGAGAGAGATGGGACATACACAATAAAGATAATCAGGTACATTTCTCCAGTTTTTCGTAATGTACCTGATTATTTTTTTTATTTTTGTCTGTCCCATCTCGCATATTGGTTTCAAGTGTCTGGTTTTGCAAGTTTACTTTTTTTTTTTTTTTTTTTTTGTTTAAGGGAAAGAAAGTGAAATTGTTATGGCAAATGTTAATGGAAAAAAGTCTAGGCGACCAGACCTTTTCTAGTGGTATATTCTCGGATTTATAATGGGCATGCTAGTTGGGGTGACCAATCAGCGTGCTGCTTACTTTTTGAATATTAATGGCCAGTCGTATAATTTTATTTTTGTAATGCTCTGTCTAGTAAACGTTTTAAAGACATATATTATTGGTCTGGTCTTTGATCATAATCAGTTGTGTTCAAGGAATGGATTCAAGAAGTTTAAGAGGTGAATTTTTAAATTAATTTTGAGAACAATTTAAAGTTTTAATGCTTACACTGTTCATAATGCATAAAGTAATAAACAGAGTTTTAGCTGGTGTTTAAAAAAGTTATTCTTGCTATGTTTTACATATTGTTATAACAAGTAAGGTTATTTTTCTGTCAGTTTCAGAGCAATAGACAGTTTGCTTCATGTTTTACAGTCTAATTGATCCCCTTAATGTTACCATTTTTTTTTGGGGGGGGGGTATTTATTTCAGCCAGTAAACAAAAGTTAAAGGGGATGAGTAGGAAGTGGTAACTTGGAGAGCAGAAAGGAAAAAGAACCACAGCCTGCTGTAGTGTCACCAGCATTGCATAAAACTCTAGAAACGAGTCAAAATGCCTTGTTCATATTATGTGTTATGATTTAAGACAGCATTAAATATACCCAGGGCTAGCTTATTCTTAGCCAGCATTTGCTGAGTTATCTATATGATGCTTAGTACAGCTCCAGTTTTGACTAGACTGTAGCAATAGATGAGGACACATCTTCTTTTTGAGAAATATGAAATTTAGCTAATAAATCAAGAGGCAAGTGCATGCCATTCTGATCTTCTGATGAATCAGTATTTCCAATTTCTAATAATACATTTTTTACTACAGTAGGAAGCTCTCAGAATGAGCTAGCATAAAGGGGAATCACATAAAGTAACCAGGTCACTGGATAGCTAAGCAGAGGCAGAGTAAACATTTTCCCAAACTGTCTTTGCTGTTCCCACAGAGGGTGTAGTTTAGGGCTTGTGGCCTAAAATACTGTACTATTTGTCCAGTATGTTGTAAGACAGTCTAGCATTGATCACTTTGCCCATGGAGCATTTGGCTGATCTCTGAGGTATGCTAAAAGAAAGATGCAAAGCATGCCATAAATGCATTTTACAGGAGGTGTTGACCTTAGCCATTGCCAGTAAAAGAACAGATCTGTCTACCAAAAGATACCCAGATTCAAGAACCCTATGCAATTTATTTGGGATTACAATATTTGTCATATTACTGTATAAATGCAGGAGGTTGGACAGGCTTGTAGCCTCCTGCTTTGCAAAATAGAATTTGGGATTACAATATTTGTCATATTACTGTATAAATGCAGGAGGTTGGACAGGCTTGTAGCCTCCTGCTTTGCAAAATAGAATCCTAGATGTCTGCAGGTGATAAAGGAAAGGAGCCTTGTTCTGAACATTGTACCTTGTTTGCATGCCATTTGACACAGTCCATGGAAATTGCATGCTTACGCATTAGCTAGCCATCTGCTAATTGATATGGCTTATTGAGATGTCAGGTTATCTCATTTTTAGTAAGTTGACTTGACATAAAGCAGCCATTTATTAGCCTAGTCCTTTAGTCTTCCCACCAAGTGTACATCTTGGTCTCTCACAACCTATAAAACGGGCAGTAGTAATTCTAATTTGTATGATTCCATGGACAGTTTAAGAAGGTTTCCCTGAACACCATCCTTACCAGTGGTGAAACATGCAGGATAGTATCTTGTGATTTGATTGGGTAATCAGTATAGCCTTTACTTCATTATGTAAGTTAAGTCCAGGAGAGCAGAGCTTGAGTCCAGCACTCCAAATTCTGTATATTTCCGCAAGAAATGATAGTTTAAGGCAATCATTAGAAAGAAACTGTAATAATGCAGCTGTCAAATATAAGTTTGTTAGAAAATTGGATTCCCCTAGAATATTTGTTGTTGGACATGGAAGAACAGCTGTGTTCTCACATATGCTCATGCCAAAAAGAACCTAGAAATCTGACCCATCTATGAAGGTATGTTTTAACAGGAAAAATCTTAGATATTGTAACATAATAGATTAACCTAGTTTAAAAGATCATCTTCAGCAGACTGACATCTTTGCAACTAGTTGTGCATGCTGCTCAACATGTGCCTCAGTAGTATGTATTTTAATGCATTGTGTGTCAGAGATCCACTGAAATAACACAGGCTAGAAGCTGACAAGTTAGCTAGAAAACTTGATTTCAAGCACAAGAGATGACTGGCCCTAGCAGAGGGTATACAGTTTCCCAGCATTTGAGTGGAAATGGTGACAGAAGAGTTGAAGAATACTGTAGAGCTCAGACAGTTTTTGAGGAATAAGGCAGGGCAGTCCTGATTTCACCACTTCTTGGTGATGGTGCTCATTCAGTGGCCTTTGCTTGACTAAGTAGTTACAGAGGACTGCCAGGAGTTCAGTAGTGAAAAAGCACACCCTTTCCTTGAGGTATTGTGAAAAGGGATACTTATTG